>NC_056726.1:929041205-929098705 GCF_019279795.1 Protopterus annectens
GAGACTTGCTGAGGGTGGTGACAATGCAAATGCTGCCAGACAACCCACAGTGAGGAGACGGAGAAGAGTGTACAGGCCCAGGGTCACCTACCAGGGGTTACATGAGCTGGAGATAGTGGAGCACTATAGAGTGGACAGAGACCTCCTGCAGCAAATTGTTGAGCTGTGCAGGCCACACCTCACACACAGAACCAACAGAGGGGAACCCATCCCAGTGGAAACCAAGGTATGTGTTGGCCTAAGAATACTAGCAACAGGTACCTTCCAGAGACCAACTGGTGATATGATGGCGATCTCACAGGCATCTGCATCCAGGGTACTGCACCAGTTCCTGGATGCCATGTCGGCACATGTCGGAGATCATGTATATTTCCCCAATTCCCATGAGGCATTGGCCAGCAATATGTGACTCTTCCAGCAAACAGCGGAATACCCTGAGGTAGTGGGTGCAATAGACTGCATGCATATATGCATCAAGGCACCAGCTGGTGAGCGGGGTAGGGCCTACATCAACCGCAAGGGCTTCCCCTCCATCAACTGCCAGGCCGTGTGTGATGCCCAGGGCATAATAATGAATGTGTGTGCTGGCTGCCCTGGAAGCTACCATGATTCCCATATCTGGTATCTGACGCAGCTGTACCAGACATTTGCCAATGGGGACATCCCACATGGTCACTTAGTGGGGGATGCTGGATATGCACTGGAGCCGTGGCTGATGACACCCTTCAGAAACGCACACACACCTGAACAGGAATGCCATAATGAGGCACACGCACAAACACGAAATGTAATAGAGCATGTGTTTGCGCTGCTCAAGTCACGGTTCCGGTGCCTGGACACATCTGGTGGAACCTTGCAGTACTCACTTACTACATGTACCCAAATTGTCATGGTATGTGCTATGCTACATAATATGGCTCTGCAAAAACAGCTGCAGCAGGACCAGCATAGGGCCGGGACAAACAGCCCCCCACCATTGCCAAGGTCATCACAGGCAGAGCGTGACTCAGAGGAGGAACAACCTGAGACTGCCCCAGTAGGCAGAAGGAGGCGTGCCCAGTATGCCCTGGCCTTGGCAAAGAGGCAACACATAGCACATACACTGGCTCAGTAGGAACCCTGGGAATGATACCCCTCTCTGACTCACTCATATAGTAACAGGGACACGTAACATGACACAACCTGCTTTCAAACATGTACAGGGAGTGTAGTATGTGCATCCGACATAGGCAGCCCTGCAGCACCACCTGAGGCATGATTGCCATGTGTTAAGCAATGTAACACCATCTAGTATATGCAAACATGATGACCCTGCCTAACATCTCACCCTCACCAAGCATGATGCCACACTATGAAGACAACAAGATCAAGTACAATAATTGGCTGAAGTATTGCTGTTAGCAAAGGGGAACAAATGGATGACAGCCTGGGATGACATGCCGAGCAAGACATGATGCTCCACTTGCTAGGGATGGCACGCACCCAGCACACCTGGCTGTGTGGATACTGGCAAAGGCTGTTGTCACCCCCACTGTGCCTTGAATAGGTAAGGTTGGAAACACAAACCCACCACCATAGGTAGCACAAGGGAGAACAGCCTGGATGTAATGCTACCCAATGCCAGAAGTCTAAACTGCAAGGTGCATGCAGACCAAACCCACCTCAACATGGATAATGGTAATATCTGTTCTGTAACAGAAACCTGGGTCAAGGCCCAGAAGAGCACCCTAATACTACCAGGTTATGCCTTATACCATGCTCTACAGTCCCAAAACATGGAACAAACTACAATAGGAGTGTGGCTATAAGTAATTGTCAAGGATAACCACACCCCCAAGTTGGTACCACAGCAAGAAGCAGCATGGACTATCCACGGGCAAGTAACAGTGGCTCAAACTGCGTCCCTGTTTGCAGCCTGCTACAGACCACCCTCACAAACCCAGGAACCCCAGCCAGCCTTCCTGAAGGCACTGCAGAGTATGAATGTCACAACAAATACCAAACAAGGCACACACAAAGTATGACATAGGTGGAAATCCATTATGTATGGAAGAAGTAATCAGGGACCTAGGGACACAAGTGGATGGTAACCCGTCATGTGACACTCACATTGCCAAGGTGGCCAGGAAGACCTGCTATATTGCCCAACTTAATATGAAAGGATGCACATGTAGATCAAGAGAGGTCACTGTGCCCCCATACTCTTCCCTTATCAGGCCCATAATTGAGAACAATGCCCCAGTTCGGATGTACCTTACCTGACACCTGCAGCAGTTAGAAAGACAACAAATGTACCTCACCAAGAGGATAAAGGGTCCAAACATCTGTCATCTGCTGCCTGGCTGAAGAAACCACAGCCCAGTTCACATGCATACTGCCCAGTCAGAGGCGATGTATGCCTGATGTACAAGGCCATGTCCAAACCAGAATAAATGGACATGCTCCACTGCAGAAACTCCAAATCCAGCAGAGACACCACAGTGAGATATCTGAACCTCCACACATAGATAAATAGGATGTGCTGGAGGGACAGATCCATAACCCAGAGGCTCCTTACACTCTGGAACAGAATCCTAGTCCATGATAGGCTGAGCTCCACACTCATACTCAACAAGAGAAATCCGGTCAAGTGCATGGGAGATAGTAGGTGTACACTGGGGACTATCCCTGTATCACATCTAGTAAAGTAAATCTGAAATGGGCATAATATGCACATTGCAAGGGGTGTCAAAAGCCACACACAGTCTGTCTATGCTCAAACATGGCCAGGGCAGATAGCCTAGTATGAACCTATGAACCTATGATGATACAAATTGTGCAGGACACAAAGGATAATCACACAGCTGTCCTAACTGATGGTAGGAACCATGGTGATAATCCACAGATATGCTCTGCAGTATTCAAATATCACAAACAATACACCAAACCCACACACATTGCCAACATCCAACCTAACAGATTCTTTGCAAACTCCCCACCAGCACCAAACTGCCAAATATCTATCCCAGCAGAGTGCTGGCTCCCTGACATTGCAGATGCTGAGGTAACAGCCAGCATCTACAAAGCAAACTACACAGCATCAATGGTACCAGATGGTGTCCTGGGTTGTGTCCAAAAAGTACTGTAAGAAGAATGGAACACCAAATAGCACTACTGCGCACTCACAGTCTTACCACAGGATATGTACCCAAAGAGCAGTGTACAGCAACAGTGGTCCCTCACCACAAAGGTGGTGCCTGAATGGATACTGAAAACTATCACCCCTCAACCCTGACTATCTTGGTTGGCAAAGTAATGGAGAGGATGATCATGGATCCCAGGAATAACGAGATTGGGTAACTAAAGACATTGGACCCTACCCAGTGTGGCTTTCATAGGGCAGATCTTGCCCCTTAAACATGTCTGACTCATGTGAAACACGCACCAAGGCCATTGATGAGGGGAATGTGGTTCACACAGCCTATCTGGACCTTGCCAAACCCTTCCATACAGTACCCCAGTTGTTCAGTACAGATAAGCTCACCAGCCTAACTATAAACCCCTATCCAAGTAGATGGGTTGCAAACCAGCTCAAGGACAGAACTGACCTGGTCAGACATGCTGCAGCCATGTCAGACTACAAACCAGGTACAACTGGCATCCCACAAGGCACGGTCCTGGGACCTGTCTTGTATGCTATATATGTCACATAGGTACAGGCCAACATGGAAGGACTCTGTCTGAACAGGTTCACAGATGACTACTAACTGCCCACCATATTGGACCCTCCAGCTGACACAAGCATCCTACAAAAGGCATACATAGAAACAGACAAGTGGTGCCACAGCCATGTCAACAAGCTAAATGCAGAATAGTGTATAGTCATCCCCTGTGGAAACACAGTACATGGCCACAAATTACCACATAGGTGTTAACCCATTAAGTACATCAGGAGCAAGAAGAGACCTGGGGACACAAGGTGATAGATATCCTGCATGTGACAACTATGTCTCTGTAGTGGTTACAAAAACATACCATATACCCACCTAATCATGAAGGTAAGCACAGCTAGGTCAGGGTAGGTCATTTTGCCTCTCCAGTCATCCATCAGCAGCCTCAGAATTGCGTACAATGGCCCTTGTGGGATGTACCTTAGCAGACACCTGCATCAACTGGAAAGACCCCACAAATACCCCAAGAGGAGGATCTCAGAGCTGTAACAGATGCCATGTGTTGCCTGATTAAACAAACTGCAGCTCGACACAGTGCCATACCACCTGGCTGGAGGTGATCTGTGCCTGATGTATAAAGCCATGACCAAGGTGGAATCAATGGACATTTGGCACCATGTAAAATCGGAATGCAGGTGACCTATGCAGATGACAGGCCTGAACCCCAGCACAGACATAAACAGGACATGCTGTACCGATTGGTCCATAACCCAGAAGCTCACTCCATTCATGGCTAAACTCCCAGTACAGGTTATACAGGGAGTCCTTCATCCAGAGGAATCATGATGACTGGATGGGAGATGGTTTGTGTACCCTGGATATCACCTGTATGTCACGGGTAGACAGAGGCACAGCACACTAACCTTGACATATGTCATGGCAAACACCAGTAAATATGTGTGTTGAGGGACAAACACTCTCTGACTAGCATAACAAATGGCCTAGGGCACATGGCCATTGTTTGTCACTGTCCACACACATTGTGGAATACATTAACAATGTCGGACAATCTTGTTCTATGTTGTCCATATCCAAACAAAATGCAACATGGTCATATCTGCACAACTGGCCCTCAACCAGTCTGGTGTGCTCACTATAAATATTACAAGCAGTGATAGGACTGAAACCGATGATACTGTCCACCACAGTGAAAGTACTGAACCAGTACACTATATGACAATACACTGTTTGGTCAGTATGAAAGGATGTTGACAACTGTATGCAAACTATCCCATGGCAACCCTGCAGGCACAGCATAATGCCTGTTAGGTTCAGACACAAAGCAGTTGGGCAGTAAGAACACAACCTGATGTCCAACACTCAACTGTACATGTGAAATATAGATGAAGTCCACACACAAACACATATGTGGTGGGCCACAGATCTCAACATATGGTAAGTTCACACTGGGCATGCTCGCACACTTAGATAAATGAGACGTGTCAGTCAAGAAGCCATAGAAACTGTGAACTGGGCATGCTCACACACTTAGGCCATGTCACAGTTCAGCAGTTGCACACACATATCTGGCATTTGTATGTGTTAACACAGGAACCTCCCACAATACAGAAATCTGCCCAGTGCACACAGTGAAATTACAATAGAGACATAAGTAAAGTACTGGATCCCACTCATATGCAAACATCTGCCACAGTACACAAGTTGTTCAGAGAGATAGGGAAAGCTATGGCAATAAAGACCCACAAACAGTATATGAGCAACAGATGCTTGCATCTCACAGGTAAACATATGGCCGTAGAGTGCAATACTATGCTGTTGTCCCTGGGGAATACAGAAGGCTATCCACAGTGTATTTGGCATCTGCCTCCGCAGTACAGTAGGCCACTGTGCCTCTGCAAAGTTAATGCATATATATGCTCTCCCCCTTACTGATGGATAGTAACAGATGTACATACCTCTTCATAAATAATGATGTCAGCACACTATACATGTGTCAGGAGCACAAATGATACCCAGTAAGTTGAATAGCATGCTCAGCTACTGCATCTCTCACAAGTGTCATAATAGTTAGGTAGGGGTTTGAATCCTGTAAGTGCTCAATGTGAATGTGGGGAGGGGGGGAGTAGTGTGTGTGCAATTCTATGTGTAAGAGAAATGTCCCTTTTGGCAACTAGTACAACACACCACATGCTGCATATTCCACTGTCTAAACACTGATGATGTCAGCACCCTATAAGTACAGCAGGGGAAATCAAGCCTCTCAGTAATGCAAATAGCGTGTTCTGCTACTGCGTCTCTCACAAGTGTCATAACATAGTGAGGTAGGGGTTTGAGTCCTGCAAGTGCTCAGTGTGTGTGTGAATGTGGGGGGGGGTAGTGTGTGTGCAAGTCTATGTGTAAGAGAAATGTCCCTTTTGGCAACTAGTACAACACACCACATGCTGCATATTCCACTGTCTAAACACTGATGTTGTCAGCACCCTATAAGTACAGCAGGGGAAAGCAAGCCTCCCAGTAATGCGAATAGCATGCTCTGCTATGGCGTCTCTCACAAGTGTCATAACACAGTTAGGGAGGGGTTTGTATCCCCTAAAGTGCCATGTGTGTTTATGTCACACAGTTTGTCCATGTGTGTGGGGTGTTGTTCCCAATATTTCACGACATAGATAATATCAGTAATGTCAATGCACACATGATGTATGTGTGTGCCACATACACATATGTACCTGTGACCTTCCATAGTTCCCATGTCTGAAGCCTGCCTCATGTGAATACATGGAATTTGCATTAGACAACTGTATGACTGTGGTGTTCTGTGCAGGGGCTGCATGTGGTATGTGAATATACAGTGTGAGTTGTATATGGTGTCATCCTACCAGTGAGGGATACACGTCTGGTCTGGAGCATATAGTCCACATGTTGTTGATGAACAGGTGCAGCATGTTTTCACCTCTTGTGGGAGTGGTAACAAATTATTCCATAGCAATTCAGTGAATAACTGGTAGGAACCTTTCAGCTAGGGTCTTGGAGCTAGAGTAATGCTCACACTCTGTTTGGGTAGGTGCAGTCCACCCATATAATGGTGTTTGTAGAGACCGTCATATTCCCAGTGTTGTCAGGAAGGCCAAGTGGGTTTCCTAGGTATGGGAGGGTGGTGTGTGCCAGGCTATGAACCTGAAGGCAGTCTAACCCACTGTTAGTTGCACATGGATAGGCTCTGATGCTTTGTGCTGTGCCACCAACCTGGAGGTGTGTGTATCTGTGGTGCCTTTGGATACATCCCCCCTGTTCTGGTTTGGTGCATGTTTAGGGGACGACAAGCATGGCATGAGGTATGACCTGGCAGTGATGGGGTGCACCTGAGAGCCTTGTACCAGGAGTCTGTTACTGCACGGATATTGCTGTTCTCCATGCTAGGGACAGTTTCCACTGCATGCATCTTGAGGTTTACACTGCTGGCGTTGAGTAGCATTACTATTAGTGTCCTATCCCATGTGATACCTGTGTAGGTGGCAATGTAATTTGAGCCTTGCATGAAAAGGCACTATGTATATAGCAAGAGCCTCTGCCAGTATACAACGGCCCATGGGTGACAGGTGCAAACTGTCCCTAGCAAAGCAATGTGGCTTGTCTAGCATGTAATCCCACGCTGACAGGCATTGGATCCCCTTTGAATGTCACCAAAACATAAGGCAATTGTAGAAATTGATCATCCTGTCAACATATTGTGGCAGCATTCTTGGTGAGGGTAAGATGCTACTCAAGGTCAGGGTCATACCAGCCTGTGCCACATGCTCAGAGAGCCCCTCTATGTCCCCTATCATGTAGTCCAGGGAGGTACGTCACAGGTTATTCACACTGGCATGGACAATGACCGAGTCATATTTGTACATGCCTTGGAGTGACCTGTATGCCTGTGTTATGTGGTGGATCATAGTGCCCGATGGGCATCTCACCATGACCTTCTCCTTGTTCAGCCTGGTGAGCAAGACCTCAGTGTACCTGATGATAGAGGTACCTATTACAACTGTAGCAGGTGTGTTGTTAAGCCGTATGGGCTGTGACTGTTTGGCACACAGGCTTTGTGAGTTATGTGTTGCACGTGATCTGTTCTGGCGTAACATTTGCTTGTGTGTCTGCTTTGCAGGTGTCTGCTGCTCAGGCAGGATGCTATTCTGAGACTCCAAGAATGTTGTGGCAGGTCTATGTGAGACTGGTATTGTATTCACTGTAGTATCCCACTCCACCTGACAGGGTATGCCAGTACTGAGTTAAGAGAGCTTAGCCCCCAGTTTGGCTATGAGGTTGCATCTCTCACATGTGTTGTAAGTGTATGGGAAGGGGAGAGGGTTGTCTGTGTACATGAGGCAGCTGTAACATTGCCACATGACTCACAGATTCACCAACTGGACCAGAGAGGAGATTGACAAGTGACCTTTGAACATGCTAACATAGTATTGTGAATCTCATAATAATTAACAACACATAGGGCCAATGGGGAACAAGGTACTCAAGGTGAGTATGTGAGGGTGTAGTGCTCCTGATTTGTTAGTGCTGGCATATATAAATGCTTTTGTGAGCAAATGCCAGGTAAGTCATATGCAATGTGTAACAGGCAACTTACATGCAAACAGGGCAAACAGTGATGTTCTGGCAAGTGAGACATGGACATCAGTACAGTAAGCAATACAGATATCACTAGGGATCCACAGAGGCACTGTAAATCTGCATTGCAGGTGGAATCAGTGTTTCAGGGACATAACAAGCAAACATGCATTCAAACAAAGCTACAGTCAGCAGGCCTGGATCTAGACTATGCTACAACAAACAAGGTGTACAACTTCCAGTAGGTAACAGTGCATATATGCAGGCACTATAAGCCTGTACCCAGAAATTCACAGGTCAGACAGGCTGGGTCCAGCCCCACCTCCCACAAATGTACATACCATGTACCTTCGTAATGTAGAATAACTGACCTGAAACCCAAGTGCTCATACCTGAACTAATACACATTTCGAATAACAGACACTGAGCCCTCACTCAGCAGTTCCAAACTTAGTAGGATGTATGCTACCTGTCCTGGCACCACAGTATCCTTGACATGTATGGAGACTCACCCTCCTGTCATAGTTAGTTCTGTGTTTTGGGGCTGTCATGCATGGTATGAGGTGTGACCTTGTAGTGCTAGGGTGCTCTTGTGAGTCTTGAACCTGTTGTGTATTACTGCACAGATATCAACATCCTCAAACATCCTCATTGCAGAGTCGAGTGTGGACAGCATGCAACTTGCAGTTGACATGTCCATCATTGAGTATCAATACTTACATTTTCTTATCCCCTGTGCTACCTATGTAGGTGGCCTTCTGTTGACAGCCTCACCACCAGTATGCAAAGATTTGCAGACATTACACTATGGTAATTACTATGGGTGTACAAAACAATACAATGACTTTCATACTGTAACTGCATCAGGCATGCTGGGATATACCCACAATGATATCATTACACTGTACTGTTGACAACATGATACTATTACTACACTTCTATGTAGTCACCCTGTGCATCAGCACCATGTTAACCTGTTCCTGCACCGATGTTACAGATTGCAGGAGATGGCACAGTTTCATCATATGCACAGGGTGCGTACTTGGTATGCCTGAGTCTGCCACTGATACAACAAATTGACATGTCTGTGTGTGTGTGTTGGTAAGGGACAGCAGTACAAGATGGGGCAATGTTGATGCAGTGTGTGTGTGTGTATGTGGTAGCCCTAGGTGTTATCAATTCGCATGTGTGTATGCATGCACACAGTTCCACCTCATGGCTGCATATACAGGTGTTTGTGGACAGCCACAGACTGTACCTGCCAGGTCATACAGATCACTGTCTCTGGCCACGGACACGGTACCTGTGCTTGGCAGGGGTGCTACGGACCATATGAGGTACTAAGCCAGACTGGGTACTGTCATCAGAAGCAGGTGGTTGGTGACTGGAGACAGGTCCCTGTTGGGACTGTCCAGAGCCATGTGCACGTGGTCTTCTGGGGCGGTCTAATGACAGCACAGACCCAGCATTGCTGGGGCTGCTGCTGGCACTATGGGAGCGGCCGTGGGCCTGTTGTCATCCGCGACGGCTGCCAGCTGCTGCAGTTGATGGCATACGCCCTGGTCGACGCCTCAACCGTCCACCATTGCCCTGGCTCATGAACATGTAGTTGTGGAACAGATCTAATGTGTTCCCCCAACGTCTGTCAATGACCTCGGTGAAATTACGGATGGCAGCCACAACATCACACATACTGTCATTCATAGCTGTGCGACATGCTCTCAGCTCCCTCAGACCCTGTCTGGTGTACCGTTCCATACGTGACTGTGCCTGCATTACAGCCTGAAACATAGCTGAGGTTGACAGACCTCTGTGGGCATGTCTGATAGGGGTGGTACGCCCACAAATGCTCCCATGAGAACCCCTGGACATCTGCCTGTGTGGTACCATGTCAGGACCCTGGCCATGGCTGCTGTGTGGGGATGCATGTGCCACCGATACCACATTACCCTGGTCAATGCCCACTGTATCCTGTCCATCACCTAGGGATACTGGTGACAAAGGATGCATTGGCAGGATGACTGTGCACATTGATGGGATCGACACCTGTGTACTGTCAATTGGCTGACCAACGACGGACCCTGGCACACCTCCCTGTGCCATTACACAGGTATCATCATTATCACTATCCACGGCAGCTGATTCAGGTTCCCTGCTGCACAACACCAGAGCAGCACCAGAACCTGTGGGAGTAAGACAGGAAACACAGTTTACAATGTGTACACAATGTCACCACTGATATACACATGCACACATGCACACAGGGCACATGCACACATGCACACATGTGCACATGCACACATGTGCACATGTGCACATGCACACATGCACACATGCACACAGGGCACATGCACACATGCACACATGCACACAGGGCACATGCACACATGCGCACATGCACACATGTGCACATGCACACATGCACACAGGGCACATGCACACATGCACACATGCACACAGGACACATGCACACATGCACACTCCTCATTATATGAGATATCAACACACAGACACAAATACACCTGCAATCAAACACATAGCACTACTGCTTCAGCCTATTATTACTATTAGTATCAAGAGTATTGCAGGTATTGTTATTACACACTCACCAGCATGGATAGGCTGCCTTGCTGTTACACCAGAGGGACCTGCAGAAATGAGACATTTATTGTCAGTGGGCACAACTGTGCCATTGATACTGTGAGTAAGATACAGTTCAGTAGTACAACAGTTGGCTTCCACAGGTCTACTGCTGATATTGAGACTATCACTCTTGCACAATAATTACCAAGATAACAGCTACAAACTGAGGACACACCTCACACATGCATAAACTAACAGTGTACAGAACAGTCAACTATACATATGGCATGTTACCTGCATGCTCCGAGTCCTGCTGCTGGGTGGCTCCAGCCTCCATCATTACGCATGTATGCTGCTGCTGTTGTTGCTGTTGGGCTGGACCCACAACACTTAGGAGTAGTCCCTCCAGTCTGGTGAGGGGGGATGTATAGCCACCCCACCTCCTGTGGCAAGCTGTTGCCTGTGGATATCCGATGCACCCTGATGGACATTTCTAATTAAATCACTGCAGTGGTGGCATACCTGCTCATATGTCTGGTTATGTGTGCCTATGTCATTTACCCGATGGACCTGGTCTTGCCACAGTGCAGCCCTCTCCTGCTGATTCTGGCTGGTGTGGGAAAAGAGTATTGCAAAATCCCGCACCAGGCTCTGGTGTATCTCCTCATCCTCCGCAGTGGAGTACACAGGGTTTCGCCTGGTGAAGCATAGCCCTGAAAAGGAAAAGAAAAATATGTCAGCAATATATGTCAGCAAAATATGGCACACATAATACACATAATACTCGACTGTAGTGATATAACTTAACCCCCATATATATAGCATCTGTCTGTCTATTGGGGGATACACATGTAAATGACCAGATATCAGTGCTCAGCCCTACAACTGTGCAACAGTACCTGGCACACACCATACGACAGACTAGTATACTCCAGCAGTCAGCACACTGGTTCAGGTCCAATGCACAACCTCATACTAGGGGTTTGTATCAAGGTACTGTATGGGGAACATTATCAACCCATGCACTGCATGCAATGCACATTACATATTTCACTGGTAATGCACACTACTCTTACTTGCCATAACCCTACCTACACCACAGTCACATACAGGGTAACACAGCACCACATATGGCAATGTAGTATGTTTTGATCGCAATACCTCACACATCTGTCTCTGGCCTCACACCAAGGACACACACTACCATGACAGACAGACAGTCATGGTGAGCAATGACACCAGTACATAACATGCACCCAGTCACTGGCACACTCATTCCACCTCACATATGTGGTTTGCAATGGGTTCGTGGGTGTGCATTGTGTCTTAGGTAGGTAGTATGCTATTCGCCCTGGGCCTACAGCAGCATACTGTTATGCTACCCTGCCCCTTGTGACACATGTGATGTGATCATACCTGCTCCTGTCAAACAGTTACACAGGGGGACTCATATGGCATATTACCTATCTGCATAACATTCAGCAGTGGTATGTCTGACATCTACTCATGAGGAGCCTTGCTTCTTAATGCTGTGTGGTTTACTCCAGGGTATTTCTTATCTGTGGGTAGGGACCTGTACCTCCACCATGTGCTCTTTACTGCGGTGACAAGGATGACAGACATAGGTAATTTGGGTTGTGGATGTTGTGAGGTGTTACCATGGTTGTTGGACAACTGTCATGGGTGTGACTTAACTATGTATATCCAGCAGTGGTAACCTCTATGTAGGTATTCTGGGTGTGATCTGTGGTCTTGTCAGTCACTCTGCATAGGTAATGTGTTTGAGTGCATTGACACAGTTACTTATGTTACTGTGTCCTTCTGCATATCTGTAGCTGTTGTGGGAGGTACATACTGTGTAGGACATTGTGGGGTGTAGAGGGGTACAGTGACCTACATGTCCATAGCTGACACACCATGTCTGCTGACACATACCATGTACAGGTATTACAGGACTAGTGTGCCACTGTGTATATCAATGGGGAGCCTATTGTACACTTGTTGCCCCTGTTCCCCCCTGACACATGCAGTGGTGGGCAGGCATGCACATATGTGGTGGTTACTGGTGTCAGTGTTTTGGAACGGGGTATGGTACTCCAGTATCCACACTGGTGTTCACTCCATGCCTTTGTCACCAGGCACCTGTTGCAATACATCTGCACACATGTGTCTCACTCAGTATATATATATATATATATATATATATATATATATATATATAAATATATATATATATATATATATATATATATATATATATATATATATATATATATATATATATATATATATATATATATATATATATATATATATATATATATATATATATATATATATATATATAGATAGATAGATATATATATATGTATACATATATATATATATATATATATATATATATATATATATATATATATATATATATATATATATATATATATATATATATATATATATATATATGTATATATATACATATATATATATATATATATATATATATATATATATATATATATATATATATATATATATATATATATATATATATATATATATATATATATATATATATATATATATATATATATATATATATATATATATATATATATATATATATATATATATATATATATATATATATATATATATATAGATATAGATATATAGATGTAGATATGGGGAGAGAGAGAGAGAGAGAGAGAGAGACAGAGTGAGAGAGAGAGTGAGAGGGGGTGGGACAGAGAGAGAGAGATAGTGCTATACAGACATATCTGTAGACGGTCAGATCTGTCTGTATATGTATATGTATCTATATATATCTATATATGTATGTGTGTATTACATATATCTGTACTTACATATTCTATCAATCTTGATGTCTGTGCAGTAACCAAAACCTGGTGCAAGGCTCCTGAGAGCACCCCAGCACTACCAGGCTATACCTCGTATCATGCTTTTCGCCCCCAAAACCCGGGCCAAACCAAAAAGGGAGGGGGGGGTGTTCATATTCATCAAGGACACCCACACCTCCAGGTTAGTGGCAACACATGAACATCAGAGACCATCTGGGTGCAACTAACCGTAGGCAACACTGCTATACAACTGGTAGCATGTTACAGACCACCCTCCCAATCTCAGCAGCCCCATTCTGCCTTCCTGAAGACATTGGAGGATATGAATGTCTCACCAAACACCCTAATATTGGGAGACTTCAACTACCCTAACATAGACTGGGTGCATTATTCTAGCCCAAACACCCTAGCCCAGAGGTTCCTGGAATTCATAAATTCAAATGCAATGGAACAGCTAGTCACCTCTTCCACAAGGGGCGATAATATACTAGACCTGATCATCACAAACATAGGGACAATGTGCTCCACACCGGAAGTATACCCCTCACTAGTGAGATCTGACCACAAACTAATCACCCTGAATATACATATCCCACCTCCACCCCCAACACAAAAGACTACAGTGAAAAACCTCTCAAAAGCCGACTTTACACTTCTTATAACTGAGATGGTATCCTTTAAGACCACTGGGCCAGTGGAAACCACATCCCACAATGCAGAATCCTTCACAAATGCTTTCTACGGACATCTCCAAAAATGCAAGAATCATGCAATCCCAAATAGAACCAAGACCCTCTCCACCAAGGGCAGGCATCCTGTCTGGTGGGCCCCAGCCATACACAAATTGTATAACAAAAGAGGGAAGCTACTGCATGACAGAGCAAAATCCTATAAAGAGAAGGCATCTCTGATCAGCACTGGTAGAAAGCTATGTTCTCTCATAAAAACATCCAAGGCCAGCTTTGAGAGAAAGATCGCTATGGACACTAAAGATAACCACAAGGCCTTCTTCTGCTATGTTAGAAACCTGGGCAGAAACCCTCAGATAAGTTCAAAGTTAGTTCACAATGACATAAAAATACACTGAACCCACAGATATTGCCAACATTCTGGCAGACGGGTTCAGTGCAATTTCTCCCCTCCCTCACCCACAAAAGAAGAAATACTTATCCCAGCTGAATGTAACCTCCCTGTCATCTCAGATGTCCAGGTGAGAACCGCCCTCAGCAAAGCTAAAAACACTCAATGGGACCTGACGGTATCCCGGGTTGCGTGCTACGTGAACTCCAAGAGGAGCTAAACCTGCACATAAAAATGCTATTTAACGTTATCCTTACTACAGAATATGTACCTGAACACTGGCATACAGCAACAGTAGTCCCACTCCACAAAGGAGGCACCTCTACAGACCCTGGTAACTACCGCCCCATAAGCTTAACCAGCCTGGTCTGCAAAGCTATGGAAAGAATCATTATGGAACTCATACACAGAGACATTGGGGACTTACAGACACTTGATCCCACCCAGTTTGACTTTGTAAAGAGCAGATCCTGCTTTTTGAACCTGGTTGACTTTTTTGAAACAGTCGCTAGAGCCATTGACGAGGGCAAAGCAGTCCATACAGCCTACCTGGACTTGGCTAAAGCTTTCGACACAATACCTCACTCTGGCATCATAGACAAGCTCAACAGCTGAAATGTGAATCCATATGTCACAAGATGGGTTGCAAACTGGCTAAAGGATAGAACCCATAAAGTCAAAATCACTGGAGCCATGTCAGACTCAAAGCCAGCCACAAGTGGTGTTCCACAGGGCTCTGTCCTGGGACCCCTCTTGTTCGGCATGTATTTCTCAGATGTGAAAGCAAACATGGGAGTGTTGTGGCTGACAATGTTTGCAGATGACTGCAAACTGGGCGCCATAGTTGATACACCAGCTGACACATACATCCTACAGAAAGGCCTCACTGAAACGGACAACTGGTGCCGGAGTCATGGCCTTAAACTAAATGCTAAAAAATGTATAGTCATCCCCTTTGGGGAAAACAAAGTACCCACAAATTATCACATAGACAGTAACCCACTGAGTACGGAAAAAGTAATCAGAGGCCTGGGGCCCCAAGTCGATAGTGACCTCTCATTTGACACCCACGTTGCCAAAGTGGTTAGAAAGACTTTCTACCTTGCCCACCTTATCATGAAGGGATTCACATCCAGATCAAAGGAGGTCATTGTACCCCTATACTCCTCCCTTATCAGGCCCATGTTTGAGTACAATGCCCCATTTGGTATGTATCTCACTCGGCACTTGCAACAGCTTGAGAGACCCCAAAAGTACCTCACCTAGAGGATCAAGGGTCTCCAACATATGTCATATGCTGCCAGACTAAACAAAGTCCAGCTCTATTCAGTAGTATACCGCCTACTTAGAGGGGATCTGTGCCTGACGTACAAGGCCATGTCCAATCAGGAATTGATGGACATGCTCCACCTCAAAACATCCAAATCCATCAGAACCATGAGAGCTAAAGATTTAAACCTCTGCACAAATATGAACAGGACATGCTGGAGGGACAGATTCATAACTCAGAGGCTTCCCATACTCTGGAACAGAATCCCAGCTCATGTTAGGCAGAGCCCCTCATTGACTCTCTTCAAGAGGAATCTTGACGAGTGGATGGGGGATCGTAGGTTTACCCCAGGGGTCATCTCTGTGTCACTACTAGACAGAGGCACAGTAAACTAATTCTATTATGTAAGGGGGTCTTCACTGTGTCACTACTAGACAGAGGCACAGTATTCTAAATCTATTCTGTACACTTTTGTACCATTACATGGGGTGTCGAAAGCCACATCACTATGGCTAGGCTTATAAATGCCCCAGGGCAGATAGCCTAGTACTAAACTATGAAACTATATATGTCTATGTATTTCTACATTCCTCTCTATCTATGTATACATATATGCATATTATATATATATATATATATATATATATATATATATATACATATATATACATACATATCTCAATATACATACGTATACACATGACAGATATATATATATAGTCTTTTTTATTTACACTTATGTACACACACTAATGTACTGAAGAACATCCATTACTGTACAACCTACATTGTACATTGCACTACAACCTACATTGATATGTGCACATAGCTACCTTCACATACATATGTATGTACAGCCTTCAGTGACAGTTGCAGTATGTCCCCTGCCCTATGCACATCTTCATATACATAGATACAGACCAATAACACATATGGAGGGTACACAGTATGTAGACTATTCTATTAGTACTTTATATTACCTGTGTTTATTACAGCTGTTTGCGTAGGCTTTCTGATAGTTGGCCTGCTGTCAACTTGTTTGTTTTGTTGTTATATATTTTTTTCTTTCTTTCTTCTCTTTATCTTTATCTTTCTATTTCTCTTTCTCTCTCTCTCTGTCTCTACCTCTTTCTCTTTCTCTTTCTCTCTCTCTCTCTCTCTCTGTCTCTACCTCCAGAGGGTGCAATGAAAGCATTGCATGTGTGGACCGGGAGTACAGGATGCTTTTGTAGGTATCTGCACATGTCCATGTGATAGCCTCTGCACCAATTGTTAGCCAGCATTTACTAATTGCATGCAGCCTGTTGTGTAGTCATTGCAGTTCTCACTGTGATTTCAGGACAGTGCTATCAAAAGGTTTGTTAGGTAGGTGTAGCCCTTTCAGATTATCAGGGTGGAGACCATGCTGGTATGCTGTGGACACTGTTCTGTGAGTGTGAGGGTTGGTATGTCTCTCATATTTCAGGCTGTGTTGTAGACACTGCAATGCATGTTGTACTGTAACCTGAGTATTCCTTCCTCCAGTTTCCTCTTCTCAGTGTGTATGTAAACTGACATCTATGACTAGTAATACTGTGTATATGGGTGTGTGTGCTTTCCTGTGGGAATTGTGGTGTAACTGGTATATAGCAGTGGCTCTTGCAATCTGTTGCTATGGCTTCAATATTTGCCCTTTACATTCACTCCTTGTATGCCTGCTAGGTGTCTTTCCTGTAATGTGTTGCTATGGCTTTCCTATTTTCCATTTACATTCACAGCTTGTAATGCTTGCTATATCTGTTTGAGCAGCAATTCCCTATGTGTTTGTTGTGGTAGGGTGGTACTGCATGCAGTGTGGTCTGGCCATGGTGTGGGCCTTGACACTTAGAAGGGTATTTGGTCATGCTGCTGAGCCGGCCTCAAATACTCTCAGGTGCATCTTTTATCAGCCTCATGGAATGGTACATATCAGTGGGATACACCCATGAAATATTCTGATATTCTGCAGTTGTGACTGTTGGTTACTTTGAGCATATGTATTACTACACCATTTGTGATGTGCAAGTGGTGCATACATTCAGTAATTCATAGTTACCATTGCATGTGTTGTAACACCTTTCTGCCTACTGTTAGTACATTTCACAGGGAGTCAGTGGGACACAGTTGACATTTGTTTTCAAATCAGGGACATCCCTGTAACTCAGTCACAGTTGCTATGTCTGGGCTCTTAACTATTCAACTATGGCAGTGTTTATCCTGCTCTGAGTATGTGTGTGGCTTGCCAGGTGCTACTGTGACATTATTACCTACTAGCTACCAACTAGCATGGCTGTTTCTCTTCACACAGTAATATTTTACAAATCCACTATATTTGACAGTAAATATACATGACATGCTTTGTGTACTAGACTTGCTATATTCCCTTTACATTAATTCCTATTATTTCATGATATATTTCTTTCAGCACGATGTTCTTGTATAGCAGTCATGGCTTAGTGGTAAGTCATGCAGACTACTGTTTCCAAGGTCCTGGGTTTGAGACTGACAGTGGAATTTTATTTTGCTGCTAACCAAACTACAGGCCTTGTCATTTAGAGTGACTAAGGCACTTTTAAGCAGTTGTAAGCGGGTTAGCGCTGGTTTGCACAGAGCTCACGCATGCGCACTGTCGCTTAGCTTTGCGCACAGATGCTTAGCTAAGCGCACAGAAGCACACGCCTGTTTACTACTGCTTAAAAGTGCTTACTCTCCCGCACACCGCACTAATTTCTTTGAAAGAAAAGAAAATGGGAAGATAGGAAAGTGGTGAAAAAGGGGGCACAAAGAGGGTAGGACAGTAGGAAAACAAGCTCGGGATGTGCAGGAGGGATGTAGGAAAGGCCCATAGCTGCCCATTTCTTTATCAGCAACAGTTGTGCATATGTTTGTAATTTGGTGTGAAATTTGAAATCTTCCACCCCTGAGAGAGGGGTGAGGATAACAATATTTGTTGTACAGCCAGTTGTAATTGCCAGTTTACATGTCCAGCAGACATGTGTGCGAATTGGGCAGCTATGTATGGGGCATAATTTTTTTGTGGGTACAGAGTGCCCCCTTTTTTTTTTCAGGTAAGAGTGGAATGTCAGGTACAGGAAGTAGGTATAGCTGGGGAGGTAGGTAGGGGCAGTTAACAGACAAGACAAACAAGACACATACAGGGGTGGTGTATGACACATGTGGGGGGATAAACAATTGACGTGGACGGATGTTTGGATATCTCGAGCCCATGAGCCCACAGATGGCAACAGTGGAACTGAGATCCCCACCCATGGGCAGTTGCCACTGTGCCTTCACTGCCCAGGACATGGCTGTGCTGGGGGCTGTGTAGGACAGGCAGCAGGCACGCCTGTGATTTGTGCCCCCCATGCCTCAAGCTGGCGTAGGGGCCCAAGCACAGCATGCCTGATCTCCCTACGCACCACCGTCCGGACACTATGGAGGGTAAGTGGATGTTCTCCTCCGGCCACGCTTGCAGAGGGGGGGCGAGCCCCATCCCCTGCAGCACTTCCACCCACAGGTGGCACAGGGCCACCAGAGGAGGGTCCAGCCTGGGCACTACTGCCAGGTCCAGTCGCCAGCTGAGGTGGGAGAGGTGGGTCCGCTGGAACCCACCTTCCCTGTCATCCTATGTTTTGCATTATTTTATGACAGTTTGGGTTAGTAACGTACAATACCATTCACAATTAGTTGTAACAGCATGCATTAGTATTCCCATTAACAAAACACCCATAAATTCAAGCCATTGATCAGCAAGCATAACACATGCATAATTTGAACAACAATACACAAGCCAACAACATGCAGGGTTGATTGATGGCAACAGGCCATCAGGTTTGGATGTATAAACAGGGCACATGCATCAACGTACATGCAAATATGTATGAACCAACAGGACAAATGTCCAGGGGAGTTAATTGTGAATACACATACCCATTTCATGTGGAATGGATTATTTGTGGTTATAGGGTAGGGTGAAGAAATATTTCATTAACAACTTCAAATACCTATACATATGCTGTACATTTCTTCTAGCTGCAGATATATACACCCTACAGGTCTGACTACAGTTTCCTATGTGTAAAGTTACACACGTTGGTGATGGGAATGTTACTGCTACATTAATATACATTGCATTTTTATTCATACTCATTCATATCTGGCTCTGTTCAGCTACAGCATCCTGCTACATTTAATTTATATGGCTCTAGACAACTGTGGATGTTTGGTATTTCATACAACTATACTATCTGCATATTGCAAAGGTACAGCAACATATCCAAATTGTGGGACACACATTCCAGCTTCAGTACTTTATTCCACACATTTCACTCTTTGGTTGTACCTGTCACATTCATTTCATTCTGTACTGACTGCGGTATACTTTATTCAGGAGTTATTACAACTTTATTGGTGGATTCATACCTCTTTCTCACACTTTTACTTGTTTTATTTTTACAATTCAGGATGGTACTTAATTCTAGGCTAAATTGACATGTTTTACTTGGTTACAACAATCTTTTCCAACAGTCTCACTTGTGTCATGTTTCAGATTTTAAATGGGAATATATTTCACACGTGTTTTACTCAGCTTGTGTAGCTGTAATTTACAGCCTGCTGCAGGTTATGTACTATTACATTACAGGTGGAACATCTTTATTTCTGACTTGTTTCATTTTTATTTTTGGATTACAGGCTGCATCACACTTATGTAATCACACAGTACTAGCAGAATCTCTTTTACACTGTTACTTGCACTTTTTATTATTAACTGACTACACTGCACTCTTTTGCAAGCTGTCATACTTATATTTTTTAACAGTTACAGGGTGAGAATTACTAACCTGCCTGGTGGCGCAACCGCACAAGCCTATCGGCATAGGCTCGACGATTCATGGAACGGACACCTGCAGCTGTAATATAAATGTAGTAATATTGGAATACACATCTCCATAATATCCGCTAGGTTAATTTCTTACATAAATAATTACATGTAACTTACTCAGTAGTGGGGCGTTGGGCATTTGCCGGGCCTCCTGGATCCAACGGTTCAGTTGATCCTGCTTCCGTCTCTTCATGTCCGTATGGTGGTGATGGACCTGTTCACCAGTCCTTGGTATTCCTGTGGCACTGGTGAGATCATGTGCCAACTGGTCCCATGCCTCAGCCTTGTATGCTCCCCACAGGACCTGGCCCTGCATGAGTTGGGCCTCATGATCATGGACAAGGAGCCAAACCATATATGTGGACTCCTCAATGCCCCACCTCTGTGCATGGAAGCAACTACCCTCTCCTACACCTGCCATCCTGACTGCAAATCGATTCCACAATCAGTTATGCTGTGTGTTCCCACCTATGGGGCTTATATATGCCGTTTTTCCCGCACTTATCTGTGATTGGCCATTTTGGAAATGTATCAGCTTCACAAAACCTGCTTTGTCATGCTTCTCTTTCCATTCATTCCTATATATATGCTAATACTGCATTTCTAAGAGCAACTGTAATGGCTTAGTGGTTCAGTACTTTGACTATGGTGCATGGTATCCTGAGTTTGAGCATGGCCATTGCTTTTTTTATTTTATGACTGTCTCCACAGGCTAGGAGGTGTGTCTGTGTAAAGGCAGTTTTGATACAGCTTGCTCAACGTTGCCCGCTGGTTATCTTGTTGGCGTGGTGCGCAGCTCCGCGTAAACGGGTTACGCTGGTTTACGCATCATTTGGCTGTCAGCATGCATATTACGCTCAGCTCAGCGTGTTACAACACTGCTCAACCCCGGGAACTCATTTTCCACCTGTTAAACCACTGCTCACCTACATAGGTTCATAGGTTCATAGGTTTATACTAGGCTATCTGCCCTAAGGCATTTATAAGCCTAGCCTAAAGTTTTGTGGCTTTCGCCACCCCTTATATGAAAAAATACTGTGCCCATTAGTTTGTTGTGCCTCTGTCCAGTAGTGACACAGAGATGATTCCCGGGGTAAACCTACGATCTCCCATCCACAGGTCAAGATTTCTCTTGAACAGAGCCAGCGAGGTGCTCTGCCTCACATGGCCCGGGATTTTATTCCACAGCATAGGGAGTCTCTGAGTGATAAATCTATCCCTCCAGCACATCCTATTTATATCCGTGCTAAGGTTTAAGTCGCTTGCTCTAGTGGTTTTGGTAGATTTGGATTTTTTGAGGTGGAGCATGTCCATTAATTCCGGGTTGGACATGGCCTTGTATGTCAGGAACATGTCACCTCTGAGCAGACGGTATGCGACTGAATAGAGCTGGAGTTTCTTCAATCTGGCAGCATATGACAGATTTTGGAGTCCCTTTATCCTTTTGGTGAGGAACTTTTGGGGTCTCTCCAATTGCTGCAGATGTCGGGTGAGATACATCCCGAATGGGGCATTGTACTCGATCATTGGTCTGATAAGTGAAGAGTGCAGGGGAACAATGACCTCACTAGATCTGGATGTGAATCCCTTCATGATCAGGTGGGCAATGTAGAAGGTTTTTCTAACCACTTTAGCAATGTGAGTGTCAAAAGAAAGGCCACTGTCAACCTGGGTCCCCAGGTCCCTGATAACCTCTTCTGTGCTTAGTGGATTGCCACCTATATGGTAGCTTGGGGTTACCTTGTTTTTCCCGAAGGGTATGACTATACATTTTTTGGCGTTTAACTTCAGGCCATGGCTCTGGCACCAGCTATCTATTTACGTGAGTCCCTTCTGAAGGATATCCGTGTCCGATGCACTTTCCACTATGGCGCCCAGTTTGCAGTCGTCTGCAAACTTTGTCAGCCAAAGTCCTCCCATGTTGGCCAGTACTTCTGAGAAATAGATGCCGAACAATAGGGGGCCAAGGACCGAGCCCTGTGGGACACCACTTGTGACTGGCTTGGAGTCTGACATAGCGCCAGCAACTCTAACCCTGTGGGTTCTGTCCTTAAGCCAGTTTGCAACCCATCTTGTGACATATGGGTTTACATTTAAGCTGGTAAGTTTTTCTACAATACCCGAGTGGGGTATTGTGTCGAAAGCCTTTGCAAGGTCAAGGTAGGCTGTATGGACTGCCTTTCCCTCATCAATGGCCTTGGTGACTGTTTCGAAGAAGTCAACCAAGTTCAAAAGGCATGATCTGCCCTTGACGAAGCCAAACTGGGTCGGGTCCAATGTCTGCAAGTCCCCTATATCTTTCTTTATGAGCTCTATTATGATCCTCTCCATAGCTTTGCAGACTAGACTTGTTAAGCTTATGGGATGGTAATTACCAGGGTCCGTAGAGGCACCGCCTTTGTGGAGGCAGGCAGATATACTCAGCTTGTTAGAGCGTAGCTCAGCTATGGGCACTTCTGACATTTTTTTTTTTTATTATCTCACATTTGTTCAAAATACATGGCCCATTTCATTACATAGGTTCATAGGTTCATAGGTTTATACTAGGCTATCTGCCCTAAGGCATTTATAAGCCTATCCCAAATTTTTGTGGCTTACGCCACCTCTTATAAGAAAAAATACTGTGCCCATTAGTTTGTTGTGCCTCTGTCCAGCAGTGACACTGAGATGATTCCCGGGGTAAACCTACGATCTCCCATCCACAGGTCAAGATTTCTTTTGAACAGAGCCAGCGAGGTGCTCTGCCTCACATGGACCGGGATTTTATTCCACAGCATAGGGAGTCTCTGAGTGATAAATCTATCCCTCCAGCACATCCTATTTATATCCGTGCTAAGGTTTAAGTCGCTTGCTCTAGTGGTTTTGGTGGATTTGGATTTTTTGAGGTGGAGCATGTCCATTAATTCCGGGTTGGACATGGCCTTGTATGTCAGGCACATGTCACCTCTGAGCAGACGGTATGCGACTGAATAGAGCTGGAGTTTCTTCAATCTGGCAGCATATGACAGATTTTGGAGTCCCTTTATCCTTTTGGTGAGGAACCTTTGGGGTCTCTCCAATTGCTGCAGATGTCAGGTGAGATACATCCCGAATGGGGCATTGTACTCGATCATTGGTCTGATAAGTGAAGAGTACAGGGGAACAATGACCTCACTAGATCTGGATGTGAATCCCTTCATGATCAGGTGGGCAATGTAGAAGGTCTTTCGAACCACTTTAGCAACGTGAGTGTCAAAAGAAAGGCCACTGTCAACCTGGGTCCCCAGGTCCCTGATAACCTCTTCTGTGCTTAGTGGATTGCCACCTATATGGTAGCTTGGGGTTACCTTGTTTTTCCCGAAGGGTATGACTATACATTTTTTGGCATTTAATTTCAGGCCATGGCTCTGGCACCAGCTGTCTGTTTCTGTGAGTCCCTTCTGAAGGATATCCAGGTCCGATGCACTTTCCACTATGGCGCCCAGTTTGCAGTCGTCTGCAAACTTTGTCAGCCAAAGTCCTCTCATGTTGGCCTGTACTTCTGAGAAGTAGATGCTGAACAATAGGGGGCCAAGGACCGAGCCCTTAGGGACACCACTTGTGACCTGCTTGGAGTCTGACATAGCGCGAGCAACTCTAACCCTGTGGGTTCTGTCCTTAAGCCAGTTTGCAACCCATCTTGTGACATATGGGTTTACATTTAAGCTGGTAAGTTTTTCTACAATACCCGAGTGGGGTATTGTGTTGAAAGCCTTTGCAAGGTCAAGGTAGGCTGTATGGACTGCTTTTTCCTCATCAATGGCCTTGGTGACTGTTTCGAAAAAGTCGACCAAGTTCAAAAGGCATGATCTGCCCTTGACGAAGCCAAACTGGGTCGGGTCCAATGTCTGCAAGTCCCCTATATCTTTCTTTATGAGCTCCATTATGATCCTCTCCATAGCTTTGCAGACTAGACTTGTTAAGCTTATGGGGCGGTAATTACCAGGGTCCGTAGAGGCACTGCCTTTGTGGAGTGGGACCACAGTTGCCGTACGCCACTCCTTGGGCACGTATCCTGTGGTAAGGCTGAGATTAAACAGCTGCCTTATGTGCTGGTTTAATTCCTCATTTAGCTCGTGTAGCACACAGCCGGGGACACCATCCGTTCCCATTGATGCTGTGTTTTTAGCTTTAGAGAGAGCAGCTTTCACCTGCGCATTGGAGATGTCTGGGAGGCTACACTCCGCTGGGATAGTTATCTCTCCTCTAGGGGGGGAGAGGGGGGTGAAGTTTGCACTGAACCTGTCTGCCAGTATGTTGGCAATGTCTGTGGGTTCAGTGATTTTTGTATCATTTTGGACTAATTCTGAGCATATCTGGGAGTTTCCACCCAGGTTCCTAACATAGCTGAAAAAGGCCTTATGATTGTCCTTTGAATCCATGGCAATTTTTCTCTCAAAATTGGCCTTAGTTGATTTTATGAGTGCTCGTATTTTTTTACTAATAATGATCAGGGGTGACTTCCCTTTTATGGATTTTGTTCTATCATGTAATAGCTTTCTCCTTTTATTGCAAAGTTTGTTAATGGCTGGGGTCCACCAGACTGGATGTTTGCCCTTTGTGGAAAGAGTCTTGGTTTTATTTGGGATTGCCTGATCCATGCAGTCCTGGAGGTGTTCATAGAAGGCATTTGTAAGGGCTTCCAGCTTGGGTTGTGGTTTCCACTGGCTCAGGGGCCTTGAAGGATACCACACCAGTCTTGAGTAGTGTGAAGTTTGCTTTAGAGAAGTTCTTCACTGTGGTCTTTTTGTTTGGGGTGGGGCGGATGTGGATTTCCAGTGAGATTAGTTTATGATCAGATCTCACCAATGAGGGATATACTTCGTGTGGAGCATTTTGTCCCCATGTTTGTGATAATGAGATCTAGTATATTTTCTCCTCTCGTGGGAACAGTGACTAGCTGTTCCATGGCATTTGAATTTATGAACTCCAGGAACCGTTGGGCTAGAAAGTTAGGGCTTGAGTAATGTTCCCAGTCTATATTCGGGTAGTTGAAGTCACCCAATATGATGGTGTTTGGAGATACATTTATACCCTCCAGTGTCTTCAGGAAGGCTGTGTGGGGTTCCTGAGTTTGAAAGGGTGGCCTGTAGCATGCTACAATTTGTAGAGCAGTTTTGCCTATGGTTAGTTGCACCTGGATGGTTTCTGAAGCTTCGTGCGTTGCCACCAACCTGGAGGTGTGGGTATCCTTTATGAATATGGATACACCCCTTCCTTTTGTGGTGTGGTCCGGGTTTTGGGGCCGGAACGCATGATATGAGGTAAAACCTAATAGTGCCGGGGTGCTCTCAGGAGCCTTGAACCAGGTTTCAGTTACAGCACAGACATCGATGTTCTCCATACTGAGAAGGGCCTCAAGTGTGTGCATTTTGAGATTTAGACTTCTGGCATTGAGCAGCATTACCCTCAGTTTCTTCCCATTTTTGTTTTCTAGGGTGGTAGGTTTAGAATTTGAGCCTTGCCTAAACAAGGCACTATGGGGGTGGCAAGAGCCTTAGCCAATATCCGGAATCCCAGGGGTGACAGGTGCAAGCCGTCCCTTGTGAAGCAGCGTGGCTTGTCAAGCATGTCATCCCAGGCAGACAGACACTGGATCCCCTTTGAATGACACCAGACATTAAGCCAATTGTTAAAGCTGATCATCTTGTCTCTATATTGTGGCATCATTCTTGGTGAAGGAAGGATACTGCTCAGGGTCAGGGTCATACCTGCCTGGGCTACATAATCAGAGAGCTCCTCTATGTCTCTTTTCATGTAGTCCAGGGAGGTACGTCTCAAGTCGTTCACACCAGCGTGGACAATGACTGTGTCATATTTGTACTTGCCGTGGAGTGACCCGAGTGCTTGTGTTATGTGGCGGATTCTAGCCCGATAGGCAGCTTACTGTGACCTTCTCCTTGTTCAGCCTGGTGAGTGGGACGTCAGTGTGTCTGACTATGGAATCACCTATGACAAGTATGTTTGGTGTTGTATTTGGCCTTAAGGGCTGTGACTGCTTTGCACACTGCTTTTGTGCTTTATGTGTTGCTTGTGGGGTGTCTTGAGGTAGCAGTTGTTTGGGTGTCTGCTTTGGAGGCCTCTGCTGTTTAGGTAAATTTTTACTCAGAGCCTCCGAGTATGTCTTTGTGTGTTTATGTGTTTGATTCAGTGGTGTGGTAGCATTATGTGAGGCTGTTTTTGTGGTGTGTGTAGTTGCCTTCTCCTCCTGTCTGGTCTTGCCAGTCCTGAGTTGAGAGAGCTCAGCCTCCAATTTGGCTAAATAGCTGCATCTCTCGCAAGTATTTGTGTTATGTGGGAGGAGGAGAGGGTTGTCTGTGTACATGAGGCAGTTATAACATTGCCTCAAGATTCCCAGATTCACCAGCTGGACCGGAGAGGAGATTGACAACTGACCTTTGGACATGCTAGAATAATATTGGGAATTCCTTAATAATTGAAAACAAGGGCCAGTGGGGAGTGAGGGTGTAGTGCTTTTAATTTTTAGTGCTGACTTATATAATTGCTTTAGTGAGCAAGTGCCAGGTAACTTGAGTGCAATGTGTTACAAGTATCTAAATGCAAAAATGACAAACAGTAACTTTCTTTCAAGTGAAACAAGGACATAAGTACAGTAAGCAATGCAGATATCACTAGTGATCCACAGAAGCGCTGAGAAGCCGCGTATTAGGTAGAATTAGCTTCCAGGGAAATAACAAGCAAACAAACAACAAGCATATAAACAAAGCTAGATTCAGCAGGCCTGGATCTAGTCTATGCTAGAGCAAACAAGGTGTACCAATTTCAGTAAGATACAGTTCAAATATTCAGGCACTATAAACCTTTAACCAGAAATTCCCAGCTCAGAAGGGCAGAGTCCAACCTCTTCTCCCACAAGAGTGCAGACCATGAACCTTCTTAATGTAAAATAACTGGCCTGAAGCCCAAGTGCCTAAACCAGAACTAATACACTTGGACACTGGGCTCTCAATCAGCAAATCCCAACTTAGAAGGATGAAAGCTACCTGTCCTGCCACCACAGTGCTTGCCACAAACCTTCCTAATGTAAAACAACTGGTCTGAAGGCCAAGTGCTTAATCCAAAAGACTTAGAATGATAGCTACACTTTAATCAAGTTACAACCAAGCAGTAATAAATACAATTGAATACTTTAGAGAATGTTTGGATTAGTGCTCAAGTTACACAAACAAAGCTAGATCCAGCAGGCCTGAATCCAGTCTATGCCACAGCAAACAAGGCGCACCAACTTCAGTAAGAAGCAGTTCAGATATGCATGCACTATAAGCCTTTAACCAGAAATTCCCAGCTCAGAAGGGCAGAGTTCAGCCTTTCCTCCCACAAGAGTGCAGACCACGAACCCCCTTAATGTAAAATAACTGGCCTGAAAGCCCAAGTGCTTAAACCAGAATTAATACACTTTTAGAATAACAGACACTGAGCCCTCAATCAGCAGTTCCCAACCTAGAAGGATGTAAGCTACCTGTTCTGCCACAACAGTGCAGACCACAAACCCTCTCAGTGCAAAACACTTGGGCTTCGGACCCAATGAGTTACACCAAGCAGTAATAAATACAATTGAGTATTTTTAAGATGATGCAAAAGTAAAATGAAGTAGGTAGAAACACAAGTACAGTAAAAGCAGATGAATTTTTTTTTTTTTTTTTTTAATCTGAGCAAGTGCTGAGATCAAAGAAACAGATTTGAGTGCTGAAACTAGAAAACTGGCTAGTTATAAGAAAAGAAAAAAAAAACAAGCTAGAAGGCTTCCCTCAAACACAGAAGGGCTTGGGGGCTCAGAAGCCTACAAATAGTCTATACCACTTAACAGGAAAGGCAGGAAATAAGCTTAATTTTTTTTGTCTGTTTCCCAGATGCTCTCTTTGTACACAGTAGGAGTGCCTGAAATCAGAATATGATCTCACTGCACTCAGTTGAGTGAGCAAATGAGATGAGCCCAGAGGCAGGCTGAGGGGCGGGCAGTTTCAAGGCCACTAAGATTAACACCAAAACAAAAACAGGGAGGGTGGGTGGGAATAACTAAAGAGCAGAATAACTGCCAGTTCAGTTAAATATTCCTTCAACACAGTTTAAATCAAATTAAATACTGTATTTTGTTTTTAAAAAAAAGTGCAGATAAAGGTATTTAAATTCTCTTATACGTCCAGTTGAATATAACCAAGTTCTTAGCCAGCCAAAGCTGAGGTTTTTAAGCAGAAAATATTTCACAATGCACCACTTAAAAAGGCAAGGACAGGAAATCAAAGAATGTGGCTACCCCCACACCTATAATTACTAGCAAATAACAAAATTCAGCAAACACTAGCTTCAGTACAAGTTACTGAAGAGCAGAATAACTGCCAGTTCAGTTAAATATTCCTTCAACACAGTTTAAATCAAATTAAATACTGTATTTTGTTTTTAAAAAAAGTGCAGATAAAGGTACTTAAATTCTCTTATACGTCCAGTTGAATATAACCAAGTTCTTAGCCAGCCAAAGCTGAGGTTTTTAAGCAGAAAATATTTCACAATGCACAACTTAAAAAGGCAAGGACAGGAAATCAAAGAATGTGGCTACCCCCACACCTATAATTACTAGCAAATAACAAAATTCAGCAAACACTAGCTTCAGTTCAAGTTACTGAAGAGCAGAATAACTGCCAGTTCAGTTAAATATTCCTTCAACACAGTTTAAATCAAATTAAATACTGTATTTTTTTTTTAAAAAAAAGTGCAGATAAAGGTACTTAAATTCTCTTATACGTCCAGTTGAATATAACCAAGTTCTTAGCCGGCCAAAGCTGAGGTTTTTAAGCAGAAAATATTTCACAATGCTTCACTTAAAAAGGCAAGGACAGGAAATCAAAGAATGTGGCTACCCCCACACCTGTAATTACTAGCAAATAACAAAATTCAGCAAACACTAGCTTCAGTTCAAGTTACTGAAGAGCAGAATAACTGCCAGTTCAGTTAAATATTCCTTCAACACAGTTTAAATCAAATTAAATACTGTATTTTTTTTTTAAAGTGCAGATAAAGGTACTTAAATTCTCTTATACGTCCAGTTGAATATAACCAAGTTCTTAGCCGGCCAAAGCTGAGGTTTGTAAGCAGAAAATATTTCACAATGCACCACTTAAAAGGCAAGGACAGGAAATCAAAGAAGGTCGCTACCCCACAGCTGTAATTACTAGCAAATAACAAAATTCAGCAAACACTAGCTTCAGTTCAAGTTACTGAAGAGCAGAATAACTGCCAGTTCAGTTAAATATTCCTTCAACACAGTTTAAATCAAATTAAATACTGTATTTTTTTTTAAAAAGTGCAGATAAAGGTACTTAAATTCTCTTATACGTCCAGTTGAATATAACCAAGTTCTTAGCCAGCCAAAGCTGAGGTTTTTAAGCAGAAAATATTTCACAATGCACCACTTAAAAAGGCAAGGACAGGAAATCAAAGAATGTGGCTACCCCACACCTGTAATTACTAGCAAATAACAAAATTCAGCAAACACTAGCTTCAGTTCAAGTTACTAAAGAGCAGAATAACTGCCAGTTCAGTTAAATATTCCTTCAACACAGTTTAAATCAAATTAAATACTGTATTTTTTTTTTTAAAAAAGTGCAGATAAAGGTACTTAAATTCTCTTATACGTCCAGTTGAATTTTACATAAAATTTTACATTTTACATAAAATATAATTTTATATATGTACATATATGTCAGGGAATTGTTTCATGCTTATTTCACTAGAAATAAAAATTGATGTTGTGGGGGCTCGAACCGTGACTGCCTCCTCTTCAGCCGACGTCTCTACCGCTATGCTATTGCTTCTTGGCTTACTTTGCATATTTAGATCTTATATGCTTTTCCACTGACTGCTAACTGTGACACAGCGACAGGCACGCCCACGGAAACAAGCGCAATTACGGGCAAACATCTTTAAAATATACATGTTCATTTTTACATTTTATGTTTATAGTTTGTGGGGGCATGTGTTGTGTTGTGTTTGTTGACATTTACGTGGACTCTCTCATGGGGGTTTACTTTCGGGGCTGTTCCTCTTCTGGGGCGTGTCCATTTGCAGGACTCGCCCTGCGGGCACGCCCCCTACTTTCTTACACGGACGGTGTTAGCCTTGAGTGTGAGTCAGCATGCCCTCATGAATATGCATGGCATGCTGACGTCACACCGTTTAACTGCAGCCTCCGTGTAAGACTTGTAACTCTTACATGGAGGCTTTGTGGATCCTGCCTAATGTCTACACTTACATATAGACTGCTGTGGTTATCTGGATGTATTCACACAACAGTTGGCTGAGAACAGACCAAGGCTGCATAATGACACTATCTACCCAACCACAGAACTCTGTGCCTGTGGAATGTCATGTTGGAGACAGACAATGGTGAGCAGGTTGTGTAATGTGCAATGGCTGCAACACAGGACTTTGACAAGTCATATTGTCACTGGCCAATTGTCCACCTAGCAAACTGCAACCAGCCACAAATGGTGATGCTGCTAACTGTACACACATAGCAGGGGTATTAAGAGTTATCCCAGTGCTAGGAAAATAGGTAGAATAACAGCATAAAGCAAGTTTATTCCTCAGGCCACATATGCTGTGTAATACAAGGCCACTTTGTATAGTCCACAAGTACTGTGGCCACATTTACAACAGATGTGACTAGTGACATGTGCATAACTACTGCGAGCCACAGTGTGTAATAGTAGGTAGGCAGGGGTTCTAATCTCACAGCAGCCACTGTGTGTGTGTGTGTGTGTGTGTGTGTGTGTGTGTGTGTGTGTGTGTGTGTGTGTGTGTGTGTGTGTGTGTCTGTGTATGTGTGCAGATATTTCCCTTACAGCAATACAGACATACCCGTCTGTGCAATGATTAATCATTTTATGGGCCTATGACTAACGTCCTCCTCAACTTTGCCTCCTTGTCAATTCCTACTGATGTCATCCACCTTAACAGCACAATCTTAAAACAGATAAGCTCTGTGGTGCATATGACATGGGGTCTACTTTAAATTACCGAAACGTCAGTTTGCCGACACGCGGAAGAGGAACGTGAAAGGACCGACAACGCAGTTGACTGACATGCTGAAATCCCGACAGCTGGAAGACCGAGAAGGGGAACGTGTAAGCGTGACTTGGTAAGTATGTGATAGTGAGGGATTTTGGATTAGGGAGCGGACAGGTAAGTGTGCAATAGTGAGGGATTTAGGGTTAGGGTGTGTGAAAGGTGAGTGTGCGGTAGTGCCGGAGTTAGGGTTTGGGTAATGTAAGTGTGTGTTAGTGACGGGTTAATGTTTTAGGGTGGGTTAAGTAAGTTAGGAATAGGGTGCAGGTAGGGTAAGTGTGCGGTAGTGTCGGACCTTAGGGTTAGGGTTTGGGTTAGGGCTAGTGGATATGTAATGTAGTGTAATGTGTTGTTTACGTTTAGTGTGTCGGTGTAATGGTGTTCGGTGTTTTGAGTTGTCGGTATTGTGTGTTGTCGGTTATTTGGTGTCGGTGGTTTGTGTGTCGGCGAACTGGCGTGTCGGTGTTCTAAAGTAGACCCATGACATGTACCTAGTGCTATAGTGTATAGTAATAGATAGGTAGGAGTTCTAATCTCAATAAGGACAACTGTGTGTGTGTGTGTGTGTGTGTGTGTGTGTGTGTGTGTGTTTGTGTGTGTGTGTAAATATATCCCCTTACAGCAGTGTACACATGCCTGTATCACCTATCTCTGTGTAATGGTTATACATTTTCAGGCCCTGTGACTACCTGCCAGCCTCCCCATTGGCCTCCTTTACAATGCCTGGTTATGTCATTCTCCTTAACAGCACTGGCTGACAATTTTAAAACAGATAAGCTGTACGGTGCATACAATATGTACCTAGTGCTATAGTGTATACTAATGGGTCGGTAGGGGGTTCTAATCTGAAGAAACGCAACTGTGTTAGTGTACAAATATATCCCAATGCAGAAGTTCACATATGTCCATATGGATGTGCAACTGTCATACATTTTACTGCCCTGTGACTAGCTGCTGGCCCTAAATAGCCCACATCTACCTTGGCATAAATGCAATCCACCACAACCTACATTTGTGTGTACAGAAAACCCAGTTGAAATGTATCAAGGGTAGTGGGCCTTATCACAGGGTACGCATGCATGATTACTCTGACTGCCCCCATTGTCCCTGAGACACTGTTCTACACATAATCACCTAGGTAACCATGCATATATACAACCATACCTTGCTGATGTCATATGTCTGCTGTGCTGCCATGCCATTCTATGCCACTGTATTGCCACCAAGTCTCCATAGCTTAGCCACTTAGACCCTCAGACCAGAAACATATGCAGTCCTGTGAGACACCTGTCATTCTGCAACACTACCACCAATTTAACATCATGCAACAATGGTATACAAACTGTAATGTGTAGTCATGACACATGCCAGCATGCATCATTTGTCGTGGCATGACACTACAGCACTACAACACTACATGTAATGTAATATAGTCACCCTGTGCATCAACACATATTTGCATGTCCCTGCATCAGTGGCATGGATGGCAGGGATGTGGCACAGGTATCATCAAATGCACAGGGTATGGTGTGGGGGTGCCAGAGGTCTAGGCTGCGCCAGTTGACAGCAGGTGTGTGAGTCACAAAGGGGTGCTGTTTAGCTGAGCCATGGAGAGGTGCTGTATGTGTCTGTTGGTGACCTGCATGTGACAGTGATGTTTGAGTGTGTGTGTGTGTGTGTGTACACAGTAAAGCCCTGTGCTAGCCCTACATGTGTATATGTTGAACAGCTGTGGACCATATATAGCAGAGTGAACAGTCCACCATCTCTGATCATGAACATGGGAACTGGTTCTGCCAGGAGTGGCACTGGCACCACCATGCCCAGGGTCAGATGTGATGCTAGAAGCTGATGGTTACTGGTGGCTGCTGGGCCCCTGTACCCCACAGGACCACCCAGAACCATGTGCTCATGGCCTTCCATGTCGTGGTGTGGACAGCAAAATCCCTTCTGTAGTGCTGAAGGTACTGCCACTACAGGCACATGAGTATGCACAGCCACATGGACTCTCAGCAGATGGTGTTTTTGACATCTGTCCACATGTCCAATGCCCTACTTCAACCAGATGTTCCAGCACAGACAACATGCGGTCAAAGACTGACAATGTCTCACCCCACCATCTGTTCACTACATTAATGAAATGATTGATGGCATTACCAATGTGGTGGAGGGAGGCACAGATATCAGACTGTGCTGCATTCATAATCCTGAGCATCTGTATGGTGTTGTGCTCTGCATGTGCCTATGTCTCCATGATGGACCAAAACATGCATCAAGTGACCTGTGATGTGACACCTGTGACAGGTGGTGGATGGGCATCAGTCCTGCTTCAATCACCTCTGTCAATCTGCCTGTGTGAGACCTCCCCAGCTCTCTGGCTATGGCCAGTGTCTATACTCACTGATGCCATAATTGCTACAATCTCCTTTTCAATGCCGCCACACTCTGACTGTCCAATATCTGTGACCTCAAGGCACTGGGTATGTGTGAGCATACTGACTGTGGGGACAATGGTGGAGGAAGTGGGATGTCAACCCATGGGATGGATTCAGCCCTCAACAACCCCACCTGTGCCTCACTATGGCCACCATCATCATCAGAGTCCAATGAGACACTGACATCAGGTTGTGAGGGGGACAGACTCCATCCCCCACATTTACCTGTGAGGAGGAAGACAAAATGAGTACATTATTACCTGCACTATTATGTATGGTAATCCACATGCACACCTACAGGTGAGGAGCCAAAACTGCATTACAAATACCACATCTTATTTCTGATCCCATGCACAACACACAAACAGACTACAACATACACTGACAAGACAGGCCCTTTATAACATGCACTGCAGCTATGTCCAGTTAATGTTGCCAGTGCTATACATCTGTGAGGAAAGCAATATGTTAGTGTATCTGATCAACCTACACATGAAACACAGTGCACCCATCTTGAGCATACTATGCCAGTTATACTATCACTGCCTGAGGTATGTACCATCTCCATGTTGTGCGTGATCAGGCATCTGTGAGTGAGTGCCCCCTGTAAAGCAGGCTGAATAGTCCTTCTCAAAAATAAGTGCAAATGTGTTACTGCTCCTGCAAATAACCAACTGTGATTACTCATTCAATGCACTTCAGTTAACCCCTCCAAAATTGAACATACAAGTATTTTACTCTGGCTAAGCATAACAATTGTGCCTAGGGCAAAATGGCAGCCCTTAACATTCTTAGAGTATATATATATATATATATATATATATATATATATATAATCCATAAAACTGCAGTATCACACTTACCAGGTACAGGACCTTGGACTCTGGCCACACCTGATGAACCTATGGAAATGTGAGGGAGAGGTATTACCAGCAATAACAGATGTGGTATTGTCACAGGGTGCTATGTGCTTATATCAACATGTACAGTTGCTAATGTGATACTGCCTACATTGCTGACAATCTTAGTATGTGTGCACAACTGTGCATTAAAACCAGCCCCCCCAATGCAGAAAGACTGGACACCCATGTACTGGTATGCAGAGGCTACCACAATGGCTGATACAGTATTACAGTGATGAACACAGGAAGTTTACCTGGACGCTTCTCTGATGTGGATGCTGTGGCACCCACCTCCAGGATGTATGAGGTGATGCTGGTGGTTCATCTCTGGTTTGCCAGAAATTCCTCTGTGGCCAAGAATGGTTGTTCTGCTGCAGGTCCTCCACCAGTGGCATCACAGTCCCTAGCCACAGTGGCAGCCCTTTGCCATCAGCATTGCCCATATCTGTTGCTGGTGTCAGACCTACTTGTAAGTTCTGTCCTGTAGCCCTATTTGGTTGACTGCTTTGACGAGGTCATCCCACAGTGCTGCACATTGTTCACAATGCTGGTGACTCCTGGACAGCAGTATGTTATGATGCAGCCTGAGGCCATCCAGGATAACATTTTTTTCAGTGTCTGAAAATGACAGGTGCCTCCTTTGATACATTCTTCCTAAAAGACAGCAAGAGGGGAACACATCACAGGAGAAGATACGTGGGCATCCACTATGTACAGACCCTGCATAACCTAAATGGCCTGAACTATCCACTGCTACCTCCCACGTTATACCCCACAGTCTACCAACACACTACGTATGTGACTATCACCAATACACCTATCAATGCCATCTACTGTGGTGTGTCCCCTATGGACAAAGTCCCACTACTGTGCCATACAGCCACTGTCAGACAAATAGATGTGTGTTATTACAAGTATATGGGGACAGTCCAGCAACACCAGTGTGCCACAATCACAGCAATGCAAACCTGCTTTAGTATATCTTCCCTGTAGGCATGTCCAGTACACAGAAGACTGCATAATGTTTATGTGTGCCCGATATATGTGGTCCTTTTGGCGCAAACATGTGGATGTCTGGCAAACGGTTGGCCAATAATTGATGGTTGTTGCCAGAATATAGAAAATTTGCCTGTCACATGCTAGACCCCTCAGAACATACTTATTCTACAGTAATATCTGTTAGTCTATTCATGCTCTCACTTTGTATGACCAATATGTACATTCTGTTGCTGAGTTTGGGTCTGTGACCCCCCCCCCCCCACTTTTAATGGCTATGACCTGAATTGCTTCTGTAGGGGGTTGCCAGGTATGTTAGCTATAGTTCTCAGGTGATGAGATATGAATGTCACCAAAACAGTGACCTAGCCAGAGTACATCAGTGACAGTCAGGGACACCTTTACAGTGTCTGCACTATTCCTGTGTGACATTCAGAGACTGAGAGGAGCTGAATGATAGTACATCATGTGATATTACAGTTGTTTCGACCCTTACTTACTGTCCATATGTCTAATCCACTAGCTTCTGTAAGGAGCTGACCATTGTATGAGGGAGGGAGAGGCCACAGCTGTGAATTCAGTCATAGCAGGCACAGTTGAAAGGCATGCCTGTAGCTGTTGGACAGCAATCACCAACATGTCATTCCCAAAGATGTACAAGAGGCCTACTGTTGTAATCCCTATTCCCCATACTTCCATCCTCCTATTATGTGGAGACTTGTGTTCCATACCTGGTAGAGTGATGTAATCCTTTTGTGAACAAATCAATGTTTGTCTTTTCGGCTTTTCCCGGTTAGGGGTCGCCACAGTGGAACTCCTGTCTGCTAATGATTGGCAGTAGATTTTTATGGTGCCGAGTTGCCAGCTCGATGCCAAACCTTCAGCAAAGGCATGCCCATTCACGCATGTCTTTCGGAGGCCACTCGACTGCGGGGAGGACATGCAGACTCCACACAGTAGGCAGTCCAGCCGAGAATCGAACATGAGAACCTCTTGCGGTGAGGTAACAATGCTACCACTGTACCATCATGGTTTGCAAAAAACTTAAATATCCTGCCTCCTGACCTCAGATTTCAAACATGTAAAACCATCTTCAAAACCCAATTAAAATCATACCTACACACCAATCATTTATGTACCTGCAAAGGACCTTTCTGAATTCCCAATCTGCTAATGGAGGGTATTTGCAGAAGGACCTCTCTGTTCTCCCATTCTGCTTATGGAGAGTCCACTCAAATAATCTACTTTATTTCTCCCTCTCTCTTTCTACATATTGTGATATTGTTTGCATGCTTATAGTTTACTATAACACCACTTGACTATAGAGTAGTACACTTATTCTTGTATATAATTTCTCTGTATTAACCTTTTACATTTGTAACCTGTGTTATTGCTATATATATTGTTCATATTCTGTGTTTTGTTCTGGGGCTTTTCCCCCCAGGACTCCACTGAAAATGGACACTAGTTGTCCAGTTGGACCATCCTGGTAAACAAATGTTAAATAAATAAATAAAAATAAAATAGCTTGCTAAATTATAGTCTGTCTTGGCAAAGCAACTTACAGACCAGTTTCCCATAGGCAGTTGATTGCCTTTTGTGGGTAATGCTCATTGACAGGTAATTGCATCCAAAACAGCTGGGTTGCACTTTGAACAATGACATGGCACCACAGTGCAATATTTAAGGCCTTCATATAGGCCTTGGCCCCTTTCTTACTCTTTGAGATAGATACTAATGAGGTGTTGAGACTATAACATCACAGAGGGTGGTACAAATACTGTCCACTGTTGAAATTTCTGAGGTATATCCACAGTTTGGTATGTTACATTTGTCCATTGTCACATGACATTCTGATTATCTGGCAGTTCAGTGTTAAACATTGGGGGTTGAGGTCAGTAACAGGGAGGAGACATGTGAGTGTCAGATGTCATATTTGTCAGAATATGGATGCTGCTGCAGTAGCTGCTATTCTATCAGCTCACTATGTTTGTAGGGGCAAACTGTGAAACATGTCCCTGTCACTGGATATTTGCACTCTCACATTTATGTATGGGTTTTGTCTGAATCCCTTGTTCTAGGGGATTGTGAGGAATGGCAGGCCTGTAGCAGGTAGCTTAATATACAGCTGCATATGTTGCAGGCCGCAATGACTGCTGCAGCCTAGGACACATAGGGGGACTGTGAACACTTTGGAGCACATGAAACTGCATGTGTAACTGATGCAGCAGTGTCAGCTCTGTCATTACAGCAGAACCAGGGTGAGGGTACCCTTTACAGTCCACTTGAGACATGTGCTTAAGGTACATCTGTTATGTAACAGTGCCAGTCACAGAGTAGTAGGCGACATATAGTGAGGCTACATGAATATGTGCAGTTTGTCCCTACCTACAGGCGTTTGGCTTGCAAACATGGATAACAGTTAATTCAGTAGCAGCAACCTGTGTGGGTTAAAATTGTATGACTCAGTCATTATTTGCTGTACTCCCAAGAATGTACTTGAAATGTACTGTATGTAAGTCATTGAACAGATTGAGCTACAGAATCAGTGTTTTAACAGCTGTATTTGCAAGATATATGTGCATGCATACAGTGTGTGACATGTTTTCTGCATCCATCAGTATGTCCATGTCTTTCAAAGGCAGCTGTTGTGCAGCAGGGTCCCAGCTGTAGGCATATGTACTTTGCCATTGTTGCCTTAGCAGGTGTGTTTAAAGATGTTGCCGATGAAAGTAGATGGTGACCTGCTATCATGCTTCTCAACCTGTTAGAGCAAGAACTGTGGACAAAGCCATACATACAAGTGAGACACAGGCCCAAAACTAGGGACAATCTTGACATATTGCTCTTACAAATGCAGAACTTTGATAAAATAACAGGATTGGCTTTATGCATGTATTTTCTGAAGGGTATGATGCGTAACACTCAAATGTCTGTCATGATTTTCTAACCTCAGTCTTTGATGATTTGCCACTACTTCACCAGACACATCTTTTAATATGGCATGTCCCAGTCCCTTCTGAACTTAAACTCACCCCCAAATATATCCAAAATAAACACCATGCCTACCAAACCAGCCACATTTCTAACTCAAATACTAATTCTTATCACCTTATTCTACTTAAAACTATCTCACCAGACCTCTGTATACTAATCACTCTCCCCTGTATCACTCAACTATCTCATCCTGTTTACAGCACACACACTCCTCAACCTGCATATCGCCCAGCCTCTACTTCCTCAAAAATACTATGATCTTCCCCTATAAACTCATATCTAACCCCAAAAACACTACTCTAATTTATACTAGCCCCATCTCAATAAAGCTTACAACCCACAGACTAGATACTAAGCAACTTAAATACCTCTTCTCCCACATTGGTCATTTTATCTCGATCCTTGTCTCTGGGGACATACATCCTAACCCCGGCCCCTCTCCCTCACACAACTCACCCTCCCCATCTCATTCTCCCCACTCAGCTGGTAGATTCCTCCATTTCACTGCTCTAAATGCTCACATCATATGTAACAAAATCCCTTACCTCCATGCCTGGCTTCTTCACAATCAACCTGATATTGTGTTCATCTCCAAAACCTGGCTTAAACCTCATATAAAAGACTCAGAATTTATACTACCCAACTACTGTATTGTCAGAAAAGACAGCACACATAAAAAAGTGGGAGGTGTCACTCTCCTTTACTCCTCATCCCTCTTAATTACCCCCTACTCCAAACATATTCCCAAATGGTAAATTAATTCCAGCCCTTCTTCAGGTAAACAAACATAAACTTATCTGCATTGTCACTCTTTACATCCCTCCTGCAGACAGTGTCCCAATCCTTGAAGACATTCTCTCCTGGTTTTCTACCAATATCACTAATGAAACTATAATCCTGGGTGATGTTAACATTATCTGGGCCACAATTCAATCTCCAATCAACTCCCTAAATATAAATCTTTACAACTTCACTCAACTTACTAACTCCACAACCAGGCCTTCCAAAGACTTCCTTTCTGGAAGCACCCTAGACTGGATTCTAGTTTCCCACGCCCACTATATCTACCCTTCCTAACACATTAGATGACAACCTTCCCACTAACTGGAACCCACTAAAACTTTATCCCTAGAAAATGCTGTTACTTACTTTAATACAACTTTCTTAAACTTGCTAGACTCCTTTACCCCCCAGAAAACAAAATGCATAAAAATTAACCCTGTCCCTTGGTTAACTAAGAATACCTTAGTCACTATGTAACTCCGAGACAAAGCTTGGAAACACTACCATAAAACTAAAACTACCACCACCCTTAATGAATACAAAACACTTCGCAACAAAGTAAAAAAAAGTATTATCTTAGACCACAAAGCCTATTTTTTCCAGACTCCAAACCAGCCATAACAATGACCCTAAAAAATTCTGGGATGGAATCTCCTCTCTCCTTAACCCAGGTAAAAAAGAAAACTCCTGCCCAGAACCAAATGCCTCCGACTTGGATTTAGCTACTCAATTCAAATCCTTCTTTATTGACTCCATAGCCAAACTAACAGCATCCTTCACTAATAATCCTGCTTCCCTACATCTACCGCCACATATCCCTTTCTCTTCCAGTACCTCCAGCTCCCAACCTCCTCCCTTCTCCAGGAACCCTATCCCCATCTCTACCATAAAAAACTTCTTCTAAACTTGAAACCATGCTCTAATGCCCCTGATGAGATACCCTCCTACTTCCTAAGGATAGGTACAGAAGCCATCGCCTTCCCTATCTGCATCCTAATAAATCGATCAATTTCAGAATGCCATGCTCCCCTGCTCTGGAAAAAGGTCTTTATTATTCCACTCCATATATGGGGCAACAACAATATCCCTAACTTCTATCCTATTGCTATCTTATCCACTATTTCTAAACTTCTCAAAAAATGTACCCACCTACAACTTCAACCCTATCTTATAAATAATTACCTTTTCTGACCGAGACATATTACAACCACCACTCTCCTCTCCTTCCTAGAAACTGTAAAGAAGGCCCGCAACTCTGGTCATATTGTGTCCAACCTCCTCTTAGACCTCTTTAAGGCCTTCAGCACCATCTTTCACAACCTTCTTCTTACTAAACTCTCTAAACTAAATCTATCGTACTCCTCTATCAACTGGTTCACCAATTACCTATCAAATAGGCAACAAGCAGTTAAGTGGAAAAAAGCTACTTCACCTTTCCTAAATACTTCCACATGTGTGCCCCGGGGCTCAATTTTAGGTCCCCTCTATTCAATATTTTCATAAATGACTTCTATCATGCCATCCCTAATGACAACCTTATCCAATACGCTGACGACTCAGCAATAATCTGCCCTGCTATCTCTATTTCCTCATTAACAAAATTAACCCAAGATGCCTTCTGTTCTACTAAACAATGGAAGCTAGACAACCATCTAGCACTCAATGCAACCAAGACTAAACTAATGATATTTCCCCTTCTAAAACAACCACCCTAGATAAAAATTCATTCTCTATCACCAACCAAAATAATACACCTCTAGAAATAGTCTCCACTGCTAAATGACTATGAATCCTCATTGATGATCAGCTAAAGTTTGATAGTCGTCTACAAGTAAATATAAAAAAAACTCATAAGAAACTTGGCATGCTTTACCGCCACAATTGTTACATCTCACCCTCCACCAGGCTCATTCTCACTACCACTTATCTTATCCCTTCCCTCCTATATGGTGCCCCCATCCTTACTAATCTGAAATCTTTCCTGTTACTATAAAGTTTCAAAATTTGGAACAGGCCACAGATCCAATACGTATCACTGCATTTTCCTACACCAACTGAACTGGCTTGAGCTGCCAACTTATCTTACCTATATTCAACTTATCCAAGCACACAAACTTATTTTCAGCCCCTCTCTCTGCACTTCCCTTGAATCTACCTTCCAAGTGCATCTATCTGATAGATGTTTAAGATCCAACTTCCAAAATCTAATAGAACTACTTAAACCTGCCCACCCACCAGGCAAACATCTTCTTTCCTTCTCTGTAGCTCACCATTAGAATTCTCTCCCACCTCTCATCTGTACCACTAACAGTCTCTCTGTCTTCAAAACCTTACTTCACTCACACCTAACATCACAATGGGAATGCTCTTGTTCCTACCCTACATAACTTCCTTGACTATAGTTACTCTCTACTACTTAATACATCTGCAAATAGCTGCCTTTAGCCTTACAATTCTTATTAATAGTGTAACAAATTAAAACAAAGAGTGAGAAGGTCACACTGAAAAACCAATCAGTAAAAACTAAATGAAAACTCCAGCCAAGCTAGAATTTCTAATGAGTGACCTCCCAAACCTCCTGTATCAGAGGCACATGGGATATATGGAAATGACCCCATGAACATCAGGTGTTTCAGCTATATGGCGATTCTGATTGCACATGACTTTTATGTTTGAAGTCATTTTAATGGACAATTTCAGGCCAACAAAGCCAAACCCCACTAGCTATGGATCTGCATATTTCGCCCTTGTTATGACCTCGTCAGCATAGCACAAGCAGAGTGTTTGACTAAGCATAAGAATCACAAGGTTGTTATACCCAGCTGATGTCCATTAGTGTTAAATCACAACAGAGAACTTTGTCACAGGTTTACAGATCCCATAAGAAACAGCATATGGGAAGAGAGTTTCATGGAGTGACTGTGTTTGTCATAAACCCTTTGTATTTAATGAACTTGATTGAAGAGTAAAGATGCCAAGCACCTCCGTTTTTTTTTATTTAATTACCATAGCCTCATCAAGTCATCTAGTTCACTTAAAATGTTTTATGTCTCTGTTGTACACTGACTGGTAACTGCATGACCCATGTTTTGATTTTACAGGAGTTCAGAAAATACTTTTGCCACAAGTATTCACCTGTAGCACAAGGCTCAAGTAGTACAAAAAATGCACAACAACCCCTATCAAATAGTATAAGGGACAAGTTGGACAAGCAGAGATGGCTGAAGGTGAAAAAGGTAAGACCTTTTCTCAGTAATATCTCTGTTATTAATATGTGTCTTTCAGCATAATTTCTGTTGTCATACTTAGAGGAGGTTAAGTTTTTTTTCCTTTCATTTTACAAATAAGTGAGGTCAAGGAAAAAATAATGTCTTCATTTCCAGCTGCACCTGCAGTAATAGCAGTACCAATCACAAGCAGTGCAACTGAGGACCCAGTGAGCACCCATGCAGAGCAATCAGAGGCAGAGACAACTAAAGATTGAAAGATATTAGAGGTTCTCTGTCATATATATCTTTATTAACAGTAGTAGTTGCAAAATGATTTGTAAGATAACCAATGTTTTCATGCTTAGGGGAGGTTTTGGGTTTATTTAACAGGTCATGTTGACGAAAAAGAAGACTGTCTTAATTTCAAGCAGCTTGGAAGATATAATTTGATTGGCTAAGTGAGAGGAAGCTTGGGTTAGAGTATGCCTCCTGTCAAGTGTGTCACCATAAGATTAGTATTGGCCATGGAGGATGCCATGATCAGCACAGGCACATGAATACATAGAAACACAAGACAAATGCAAAGCAGGTCACATCTGGAAAGAAAGTGACAGACATCTTTGCCAACCAAGCCCAACAAGCAAGTACAGCTCAGAAAGTATTAATAGCTGAAGTGAGATTTGTTGCCTTACTTGCAGAGCAAAACCTACTCTTTAGTGCTGCTGATCATCTGTTGAAATACATGAGAAAACACTTAGTGATCTTGAAGTGTTGAAGAAGATAAGCTGTGGGGCCACTAACTCTGCATGCATTACATGTCATGTCATGGATCCAAAATATCAGGAAGATGCAGAAGCAGTTTGTCAGAAGCAGCCTTATTGCATTTATTTAGATCAGAGCACTGATATGGGTGATAATAAATGCTTTGTGATTCTGGGTGGATTTTTTGACCAGGAAAAATGTGGGAATATTCAGATTTTAGACATGCCCATTTGTGTGGCAGGTACAGGTGAAGTGATATACAGCTGCCTTATGGAAAGTCTTTACAGATGCAATATTCCAACAAATAATATGGCTGCATATTCATCAGATAAGGCTGCAGTCATGGTTGGTAAATACAATTATGTACTGTCACAATTATCTCAGTCCTGATCTCTTCAGTATTGGTTGTCTGTGCCATATTAACAGACCTTTTCATCAAATCAAGTCTGAAAGCAATGAAATCACATGTAGAAGACTTAATATCAAACATTTATAATCAGTCTCTCCTTAACTAAATGCTAACACAAGCCAGGGTACCTTTGGCTAGGCTTATATAGGCCCTAGGGCCAATAGCCTAGTACCTACCTATGAACCTATGAACCTATGAACTTTTCACATAGTGCACAGAGACAACAGAAGCTAAATGAATTTGCATTATTTGTTGACATTGAGACACTTGTACTTACCCAACATCCCCCCACTTGTTTGCTGAGTCTTCATAAAGTTGAAAAGTGAATGCTGGACCTATGGTCTGCACTTTTATCATACTTCCAATCATATGAGCCCCAGTCACACAGAATAGGCCTCATAACAAAATGTCTGAATAGTCATGAGGTAAAACTGGTATTCCTTATCCTGAAGTATGCTATGGAGTCTCTCCTTAAGTTCAATGTACAATTGCAGGCCAGAAGCAGTCAATTTTTAAGTCTGTACAGTGATATCACAAAACTTCTACAGGAGTATGTAAGCAGTTTATTGAAGCCATGTGCTGCTATACAATTTCTACAATTTCTAAGTAATATCAGTACCACCAGTAATTCTTTTTTTTGTATATATATATATATATATATATATATATATATATATATATATATATATATATATGTATTTAAGCACCAACACCTTCATGCTGGACCTGATGTTGAAAAATATCTGCATGACAATAGTGATGACATATTTGGTCCTATAAATGAGCACACCTTCTATCACCAAGCAAAATCATTTTATGTTGCAGTCCTTCTGAAAATGAAAAAGCATTTGCCTTTTGGTGACACAATACTGCAAAATATTAGCAGTTCATCGACCCCTTCATTGAAATTAAATCTTGACATTGAAATTGTAATGAACATTGCAACTTGTCTAGGACTTTGCAAGTCATAGCAAGAATGTAGTCAACTTAAGGATAAATTTGCCTTCTACCAACTTATTAATTTCAAGCTGCCACAGCAACAACACAGACGGGAGTCTGAAACAGATGCATGTTTTCTCAGGTACTCAGGCACACCTGAAGTGGAATAAATACCTATCTTTAAGAAGGTAATATTAACACTGCTTTGCTTGCCATATTCAAATAGTGAATGTGAGCGAGAATTCAGAATGGTGAGAAAAGTTAAAACAGAGCTCAAGCAGTCATTAAATGTCAAAACACAACTCATTGCTAGCAATCAAAATGAATGGGGACAATGACTGTTTTTCTGTGGAAGTCCCACCACTTCTACAAGTAGTGAAAATGGCAACTGTAGCTTACAATAGAGAACATGCCCTCCAGGCAGCACTACCAGACCCTTAGGCCATCATGACTGAAGAAGGTTAAGAGCAAGAAGAAATAATCTATGATCTGTGACTGAGTATTTGGGTGACTTTTTTTACTTACAAATAATTGGTTATTTTATTTCATTGCCATTTTTTGTTTCATTTTAAATGTAACTCAGTTCACTTTATATTAGTTCAGTAGTTAGTTAATTAAAAGGTAAAAATTTGATTTGTATTTATTTTAGTTTTATTTTATACCACTTTAGAAGTTGGGCGTTATTTAATTTGTATTCATTTAAATTGTATCCAAGTGTAGTACTTGCTAGAAGTCATTTGATTGTTTATACAAACTGGATTTATTTTAATTTTATATGTGTAGCACTTAATTTTATTTTACAAAAGAAAATTGTATTTTAGTTTTATATAAGTTCAAAGTTTTGTACAAGCTCAGATATTAATATAAACAAATTCAAATATTAATATAAATAAAACAGTTTTGTTCTGGTTATATCTTGTGTTATTTAATATTGCTGTAGAAGCAGTTTATTTTATAAAAGAAAATTGTATTTCAGTTTTGCACAATTTCAAAGTTTGATACAAGTCCAAATATTAATATAAGTAAAAAACGATTGTTCTTCTGTTTATTTTGTGTTTCATAGTTTATCTGTTCTTCAGTTTGCATTTAAAAGTTGGTATCACACAATTCAATTGGAGTGAGTGGGGTTACATAATTATGCATGCAAGTTTTTATGTTAATCAGCATACAGATTTTTGGTCAGTTCTACCTATTTTTCATGGGCCTTTGTCCAAATTTTTATGATTCCAGGTTGAGACATGTGTAGAGCAGACAATAATAGTTGCATACCCCTGACTTCAGTGGAGGTTTGAATCAAGAAAGGCATCTATAATGTTATATAAACAACATACAGTGGATGTACAAATTATGTGGACAAAGTAAGAAAGTTACACTGCAATTAATGCTTGTGTAAAAAGATTCTCAGGTGCTGCTTACAAAGTATCTGTAATAGTGGTCACATGTTACTGACAGCAGCACTTGACAAGACCTACGTCATGGGATTAATTGTAATATTGATAAGGAGAAAAGGATAATGGGAGAAAAAGTATTGAGATTAGTGATGTACTGCATGTCTGGGTATATTGTAGGTATTAATAAGATAGTTCTGAGCAGTGGCATTTTCAGGAGTTGTAGAGAAAATGTTTTATGTTGTGTTTGAATATTGTTGTATTTTCTGTTTGGTGAAAGTACACAGAGAAGAAATTCCAGACATTTGATAAATAGAAGGCATATGATGAGTCACCAAGAAAATGACACGAGGCAGTCACTTTTGTTACAACTATGTCAGATAAGCAGAGTGTGCAAGTGATGATATATCACAGAAGAATGTTTAGGGATGGACCTGCTTGAGGATGGTGTAGGATTTTATGTGCAATTTTTAATTGGTTTTGTTAATGAAGATTGTAGAGTTGAGCCACTTTACCTGCCTGAAGGTTATGCAATGGCATGTTTTATTGGGAAGACTGATGGAAAACTTTGAAATTTTATTGCATGATTGCACATGTATTACATACTGGGTTGATTGTAGGTTGGTGGAAATTGAGGTGTAGTAAATCAGGAATGCAGAAAGTAGGCTGCAGCAGTAGCTTTTTGGACATGATATGAAACTATTGGATCAATATAGCATTCCTAACTTTATTTATCAAAGGTTATTTGATAAATTTTCAGGTCAATGTTTAGGTGGACATCAATAGTAATGATAAATAAATGGGTCAATTGCTGTGTAATCAGATGAATGGAGGGACAGTGAGTTGTGTGAGGTTGGCACTGACTTGGGAGGAAAGAGCACACATTTTGATTTTTTATTTGGGGGGTTAGGAATAGGTTAGATTTTTGCAGCCAGGACTCAGTAGTTGAGAAGGAGTGTTGTGTGTCTTTATTTTTTTTTTCAGTGATATAATGGTAGAATAATCTGCATATTGGATGAGGTTGGCATTGGTTTGTACAGGGCCATCAATAAATCCTTGTGGGGCACCCGTAGGGATGAGGAGACAGCTAGATGCAGCCTGTTGACATGGTGAATACAGTATTTCAACCAGAGAACAGGTTTGTTTAAGAGGCTTATTTTGGAAAATTGTAGTAGGAGTAAAGTGGTGAAGACAGTGTCAAAAGCATTTGAGAGGCAAGGAATGCTGGGGAGACAAGGAGCTAGTTTTTTGACTGCTCACTTATTGGATTATGGATGGGAAGAAGAGCAGTGTCTTTACTGTGAAAGGGATGAAAAACATTTTGAGATATTGTCAGGATACTTTGGTTGAGGAGAAAAGTTAATTGTTGAGAGTGGGCACACTTCTGTAGGATTCTTGAGAAAGAATATAGTATCGCTATGGATGTGAAGTTAGTAATAGCAGAGAAGATGTCACCTTTCTGTAGTGTCAAGATGAAAGGTCATTTCAGTGTTGATGGAAAGTAGGTTTTTGGATAGTCTGGAAGGAAATGAATGAAACAAGGATACCAGCATCTTGTTATAGGTATTCAGTGATTAACCTTTCTGGAATAGTGGTAGAAACATTTAGTTTCCTGAGGTATTGTGTGATGTTTTTGGTAGGTAAGGTTTGGAAGACTAAAGAGTTGACCTAAAATAAGGGAGTAATAGGGGTTTCTATAGTGGGATTGGCTTATGACAGAGAGACTCAACAAACCAGTAACCCAGTAAACAGACCTAGCATTGTTTTTAGAAAAGGGTATACATTTAAACGACTGCTAGAAAAGAAAGGACAAAGTACCAAGAAAGAAAAGGCTATAATAATGAAAAAAATGTGGATTTTGTTCTCAATGTTCACTTATTAAACTAGTAAATAAGATCAAAATAAATAATAATTACATCACAATAGGAGGAAAATTTACTTGTGACACTGTGGGTTTTGTTTATGCAGCTTTGTGTGAGTCTTGTTGTGGTTGTTATATTGGCAAGACCAAGAGAAAACTTAAAGAACGGCTGTATGAGCATGCTAGAGGCATCAAAAAACAAAAATAAAAACAGTGCATTATATAGGCATAGTGACAATAATTCTTCACATTGCTTTAAATTTGTTGTCATTGAAAAAGTCCCACAGGACCCTAGAGGAGGACCTTGGGAAGACTTGTTAGATTTCAAAGAGTTATGTTGGCAGATTAGGTTGAATGCCTTATGTGTACCTGGGTTAAATGATGGTATCTCTTTAGCCAGTTTTTTAAAACTGCACTCATACATAGTGTTGTTAATATCATCATTTTAGTAAAGTAAGGCACAATGAATTTTGGTTTCAGCTTTCTTTGCTGTTATTTAATATGCAGTAGTTTTAAGACACATCATTTCTTGTTTTATGTCTTTAAGAGAATTCACCTTGTGTTTTTAAAATGTATCAGTTGGGTTTTTATTGGATTGTTTTATCATATGACTGATTGAATGAGAGTGTTTAAGATTTATGTGGTCATTGATTCTAGTATTCTGAAGAAGTCTTTGTTGTATTCTGATGAAAGCACTGAATAAAGTTGTGTTTTTGCACACTTTGATTTCACTTTTTTGAGTGCTCATAGCAAGTTTGGTGATTCGTGGCTGCTATCAGTTTTGTTTCAAATCTTTTTATGACTGAGAGGTCAGAGTATTTATAAAGTGAGAGTTGAAAATGCAAGCTCCATTGAAGTCAGATTCTGTAGGAAAGTGATTGGGTTGGGAGGGTTTTCTTGGGTTGAGGAGTTTAGAAATGGAGGAACAAAATAATATGAGGGGATTTATAGCTGTTACTCTGTTCTGAGATAAAGTAGCCTTTTTGTTAGAGTATACTTGGACTTTTGTTTTTTTGGGGATGAAGTGGTAATTCTGATAATAGTTTGTGGACCTGTTGTTTTAGTGCATTAATTGCTCGGTGAGTAGAGTAAGCCGAGGGGTTAAGCATGCTTTGACCCTTTTGTGCCAAAGTGGGATATGGGAGTTCAGAATGTTTACAAAAGCAATATTTAAGTGGAATGCAGTGTCACTGAGACAGAGAAGCTTTAGAATTTTACTTGGGATCTTTCCTAACTTCAGAAAGTAGGATGAAACCAATATCTATGGTTTAGTTATTCATATTCCTGTTTATGTTACTACAACTAATGAGCATATTATTTCTCTTTTATTTATTTGGGTGATTATTTGTTAACCAGGTAGGTAGGCTGGTCCATGTATCCATTTCGGCCATGCTGTATGATGTAGAACTGCAGTATACTCTAATCATAAAAAATACAGCAGTACACAGTCACTGCCGGCAGAACAAATATATCCAAAATGACAAAATGAGACCAAAATATTTATTTAAAATTAATTTTTATTTAAAATGTGTTTACCTGGGCACTGCAGTATTCACAAGTGACCAGTTTTAGCCTCAGCCCAGGATTAGCAAGAAAATCAGTATAACATTTCATAAGAATCTAATGAAAATGCACATCAGCTAAATAAAAGGAAAGAGCATCTGCAATTATAATATAAATTGCTTACAAAAATAAAGACAGATTTTTTGCAAAATGTATATGTGAGACAGGTGAAGACTGATGCAAGAGAACTTGCAATATGAGGGGCAATAAGAGAGTTACAGAAGAGAATTGTATAAATATAAAATGCATGTCATTTTCTGTTACACTGTATGATAAGTACATTTTATTCCAGTTTATCTTTATTTGTACATATTTTCTGCTATCAGTCTTTGTAAACCCATACATTATGTGTATTTATATATTTTGTATAGTTTACTCCCTCCCTTAGGCTATTATTATAATCTCTTTTTTCTGTTAAGTATATGCTTATTATGTTCTACATCATGCAGCGTGGTTACTATATTAACATCTGAACTTACATCTAACGAACCGCATATTGCAACATCTGCCTTTGACATCAGGTCTGTTTTGAAAGTGTAAATGTGGCAAGCTATATTGTGCAACTGTTCTCACTTGTCTGCATGAGGGCTGTTCAATTCACGTATGTATTTTTATTACCGTTTGTTTCTTTCCTAAACCTCAGACAGACCTGCATTTCACAAAATGATAATGTGATTTCACCTTTCCAAGCAAAGTATGAAACTGCCCATACTGAGCTGAAAGTTTTGAGTTTTAAATCGTTTTGTTTCCTTTATATACCATCTTAATTTGAAGGAATGTCAGAATATGATTCAAAATGCTCTCCTTCAGCAAAATGGTGACCACCATTTTGTTTTGGAATATTGATCATAAAAATGACATAAAACCCAAACTGTATTCAAGTAAACCAAGTGCAACCTTGTGAGCTCCCTTCAGAAATGACTGACTGTGGATGTATAGTTTCTTCTCAGTATGATCTTTGCCTCTAACACAATTATCATATATGTGTGACATGTATTATGTTTTCTGACATTGAAACATTTGTCTGTAATTCTCTTATCTTTTCTGTGAGCTATGAAATGTTTTCTGACAATGCATCCTTTGTTTTTAATGCTATTATTTTTATGTATAACATGTATCATGTCCTCTGTAACCTTCATTTATAATGCTGCTGTAGTGGGGTATGTAATGTGTTCTGACAATGCATCCTTTGTTTTTAATGTTATTATTTTGTTATGAATAACAAAAACCTTCTATCCTTCAACCTAGCTCGCCTCTGGAACTCCCTTCCCCCACGCATCCGCACCACCTCTAATCACACTGCTTTCAAAAAATCCCTTCATACACACCTGACATCACATTGGGAATGCTCCTGCTTCCACCCTACATAACCTACTCTTCACCTACTCCAGGCTCTGCTCACATCTTTAATCAACCAGACAAGTCCATATAAATAATTGACTCCATATCCCTCCTCTTCCCCCACTTCTTCAAGTCATTGTACCTCCTCTTCCCTTCTAGTAACCTGTTCTCTTAATCTACTCTGCATAAATGGATAAGCTCATGTTAAATAGTTAATTAATTTTCCTGCAATGTATTTTAAATGCACACTTGCTGTATTACTTGATATTGCTTTATCTTTAACTGTAGTACCTATTGTTAAACTTTGTTTGCATCTAAGAATGTATGTTCAAAATTACAAAAATATATTTTTTTGGAGCTTTTCTCCCCAGGACTCCATTGAAAACGGGTTCATTATGGCCCAATGGACTATCCTGGTTAACCAACTACAATAAATAAATAAAATAAATAAATAAATATATCATGCCCTCTGTAACCTTTATCTATAATGCTGCTATATTGTGGTATGTAATGTGTTCTGACAATATATCCTTTGTTTTTAATGTTATTATTTTTTTATATATAACATGTATCAGGTCCTCTGTAACCTTCATCTATAATGCTGTTGTAGTGCAATGAGCACTGAGATTACAATTTGATATCAGAAAAAAAATAAAGATGTTAACAGCTTCTCTGCCACAAAACCAAGTAGAAACCTGGCTAACAGATTTGGGCAAGCAATGGGTACTAGTAGTGGACAGTGTTGGTCAGCAAACAACCAGAGAAGAAGGTAAAACAGACTTCTTTCTGGCTGTTGTCCATGCCTCTAAAAGGTCCATGAATTTGATTTACATTTTTGCTGTGTCCCTTATAACTATTTACTGGTAAATCGCTAAGGATTACAGTTAGTCAGTAATGCCATACACATAGGTCCATAGGTTCATAGAATGATGCTAGGGTATTGGCCTGGAGGCCTGTATAAGCCTAGCCAATAATTTTGCCCATGTTCCCATAAAGTCAGCACCTGTTTCCCCTGTCCAGCAGGAACACAGGTGGGATCCCAGGGGTGTAGTTTCTGTTTCCCATCCAGTCGTCCAGGTTTCTCTTAAAGACGGCTAGAGAGGTACTCTGCTTGACATGGAGAGGGAGTCTATTCCACAGATGGGAGAGTCTTTGGGACACAACTCTATCATGCCAGCAAGTTCTATTAATGTCACAGACCAGGTTAAGGCCTTGTGTGCAGGTTGCATGAGTGTAGTTTGTCTTACAGATATGCAGCAACTCCATCAAGGCTGGGACTGAAATGGCCTTGTATGCCAGACACAGATCACCTCTTAGCAGTCTGTAGAGACTGAGTAGAGGGACAGAGCTTTTAGCCTATCTGTATAAGATAGGTGTTTTGAGACCCTGGATTTTCCTGGTCAGGAACCTTTGTTGTCTCTCCAACTGCTGCATGTGCTTGGCAAGGTACATGCTGAAGGGGGCACTGTACTCCATAATGGGTCTGATAAGGGAGGAGTACAGAGATGTTATGACCTCCTTGTTCCTGGATGAAATACCCTTTGCTTTGCATGCTTAGTAAGTTGTTATTAATGTGATAATTGGTGGGGATGACATTTCCCTAAAAGGGATAATAATGGATTTCTTGGCATTCAGTTTGAAGCCATGCTTTTCGCACCAGTCATTAGTTTGGGTAAGGCCCTCTTGGGGGATGCTCAAATCACTAGGGGAATTTAAGACAGCACCCAGCTTGCAGTCATCTGCAAACATGGTCAGCCACAGACCACTGGTTTTGGCTTGCATCTCAGCAAAGTATATCCCATACAGTATAGGCCCCAACACCGATCCTTGTGGTAAACAGCTTGTTACGGGTCTATTATAGAGGTGGCTTCTCCTCCTTTGACTGAGTGGGTTCTATCAGTGAGCCAGTTAGCTACTCATCTGGTAACATATGGGTTGATGCCTAGCTGGGAGAGTTTATCTATTATGCCTGAGTGGAGAATAGTGTCAAAGACTTTGGCTAGGTCAAGGTAGGTGGGTTGTACCATCTTCCCCTCATCCATGGCTTTGGTGACTGTTTCAAAGAAGTTCACCAAGTTTAACAGGCATGATGTCCCTTTGACAAAACCAAACCATGTGGGTTCAAGCATTTGGAGGTTGCCAAAATCCTTGTTTATAAGGTCCATGATAATGCGTTCCATGGCCTTGCAGATCAGGCTAGTTAGGCTGATGAGCCTATAATTGCCTGGGTCAGTGGATGCTCCACCTTTGTGTAGAGGGATGATAGTGGCTATCCTCCATTCAGCTGGGATGAAGCTGGTGCTCAGCCTTTGGTTGAATAGGGTGTCAAATGGAGCTGAGAGCTCATGCCTGAGTTCATGTAGGATACAGCCAGGGATGCTATCAGGTCCCATGGAGACTGTATTTATTGCCTTTGAGAGGGCATTAAGGACCTGATCCCAGGTGATGAGGGGAAGGGGCAGGTGCTGGGGATGTCCTGGCTTACTGATAGGGAAAGGGGGGGGTAAAGTTTGTGTATGTGGTTTTTCTGACCACCAGTTCAGAGCAGATTTTGGTGTTGCTCTTGAGATTGCAGACATATGTGAAGAAGACCTTGTGATTGTCCTTGGTGAGTGTGGTCAATTTGGACTCAAAGTTAGCCTTAGAGGATTTCACCAGTGACCTTATTTGCTTGTTCAGACAAAGGACAGATTGCTTCCAACTTGGCACCTGCTCCTTCTTGGCCCTGGACAGCAATTATTTCCTTTAATATAGAGTTTGTTTATTACTGCTGTCCACCAGACAGGTTTACTCTTCCTTGAAGATGATTTGGCCCTGTCAGGTATTGCTGAGTCCATACAGCTGTGTAGGTGCTCATATAGTTTTTTTGTGTAGGCTTGGACATTAGTGCTAGTTCCACTTGAATGGATGGTGGCTGTGAAGCTGATTATGTCTGCTCTGAGGAGACTGTAGTCAGCTTTGGAAAGTTTTTTTCATTTGAACCTGACAAGGGGGGTCAGGGAAGATGGTGAATTCAAAAGTGATTGCTTTATGGTTGGATCTTACCAAGGAGGATGACACTGTAGGAGTGCTACAGTGGCTACTCATGCTGGTTAGGACCAGGTCCAGAATATTTTCACCTCTTGTAGGGGTGTCAGTCAGCTGATACAATGCATTTGCACTCACAAAGTCAAGGAATCTCTGGGGATTCATGTTTGGGCTAGAATAGGTCTTCCACTCTATGGTTGAGTAGTTAAAGTCACCTAAGATCAGGGTAGAGGGTTGAATCTTGATGGATTCATGTAAGTCCAGATAGGTGGAGTGGGCATCCTGAGGCATGGCTGGGAGTTTGTGGTTAGCTGTTATGTGAATAGGTGTTTTGTCAACAGTTAACTGCTCTTGGAGTGTTTCCTGTGTGTCATCCGAGTGGAGGCAAAAGTATGTGTAGCCCTTGGAATACTAGATACAGGTACTTTTCAAAGATGAACTGGGGACATGATGGGGGTATCACAGGAATCTGCATCCAGGGTACTCCATCAATTCCTGGCTGCCTTGCAAGCACATGCCAGTGAGCACATTTATTTACACCGCACCCCTGAGGAAAGAGTCAGCAGCATGAATTTCTTCCATCATGTACCACACTACTCTGAGGTACTGAGTGCCATAGATTGCATTCATGTGCATATCAAAGCACTGCCCCATTACGAGGGTAGAGTCTATGTGAACCGCAAGGGGTATCACTGCATCAACTGCCAGGTCATGTGCAATGCCCAGGGCATTATCATCACTGTGTGTAGTGGCAGTCCTGGCAGTTATCATGACTCCCATATCTGGTATGCATCACAGCTGTACCAGATGTTTGCCAGGGGGGACATAACATTCAGTCATCTACACACTGGAACCACGGATGATGACACCCATCAGAAATGCACACACACCTACCGAAGAATGCCATAATGAAGCATATGCACAAAGTTTGAATATCATAGAGTGTGTGTTTGGGCTGCTCAAGTCATGGTTCTGCTGCCTTGTTATATCCGGTGGGGCCCTGCATTATTCTCCAGCCACATGTGCACATATGTTTACAGTATTTGCCATGCTACACAATATGATCCTGTGGAAACAGCTGTGGCAAGATCATCACAGAGAAGGGACACATAGCCACCCAACAGTGCCAAAGTCCCCACAGCCACACTCACAGGAAGACTTGGAGGCAGAACCCCCTGAACCTGTCCCTGTAGCCAAACATAGGCATGCCCAGTATGCCCTGGCCTTGGCAAAAAGGCAATGCATAGCACATGCACTGACAACCTAGGATCCCAGGGATTGACATCTCACTCTGACTCACATACATAGTAAAAAGGATGCCAGCCATACCACACAAACCATACCTTAGTATGTATTGGCTTTGTACTTTGTACATCTGACAGAGTCAGCCCTGAAGCACTGTTATCTCAACTGCAACAGTCACAAGGTAAGTCACTCTTCTTTACAACAAATGTATGGGGTACTAGACTATGGTAGCATGTTTTGTGGACCTGCTTCATTTATGCAAGGGAATAGAGTGGCTACTGAGCTACCTGCAGAGAACTAACAGCTATGTGGGACAACAGCAACTCTCTGTCCAATACTGGTTGCCCCATAATATGCAGTAGGCCATAAGGCAGCAAAATCCACTGCAGTATGTGAGGGAATTGCCAAACAGTGAGGTCATAGGGCAGACGCAGGATTGTCAATGCTAGAGTCCCTTACCCCCAACACAGCCATGTTCCCATACAACTGCAGTAACAGTATGTTTGCAATGTTATAGCAGCAAACCACACAATACCAGGGCTCTCCCAAACAACCTGGTGATATGTTCTATTTCCTCAATATGCAGGGGTCAAAGTGTATGTCTGATGTTGATAGTGTCAGGAATTAAACTTCACTTTGCTGTGGCTTGTGTGTCTTAGTGGGCTAAGTGGATTAGCATGATTGATGTTGCTCATGGTTTGAAGCAGGCTCCATTTTCAATTTTGCATGTAAAGTACTCCTATGGTAGGAGTCCCACAGACTGTCAAAATCTCACTATTTCTCAATGTAAGAAAGCTTGATAAAGCCAGAGACAAAGGAGAGACAGGGGGCACAGCTATGGACATTGCACATGCTCTGAGTAACCTAGAAGGTGGATAGTATAACAGCAGGTTGGAACAAGTCACAGTAACAGCAGGACATAAAGGCCTCCATAACTATGTCAGTACCTACAAGTCAGTGAGCACCTTGTAGTAGTATGTTAGCAAAAAAACACAACTATCTGAGGAGCAGAGCAGACGTATCAGGTAGAATGCTGTACATCCTGCTAAACATGTAGAGACAGAGGTGTGAAGTCTGTAACCCTGTGTGTGGTGTTACATCATGTACCCCAGTCACAGCATACCTACAACTACTTAGAGCAGGAAATATGGACACAGCCATGAACAGGAGTGGGACAAAGGCCCACATATAAGGAGAAGGATTAACTACTGGCCAGACAAATGCAGAATGTACAGAGAATAACAGGTCATGCAGTAGCATGGGTTCCCTGGTGTGTATGCAGTCAGTAACTCAAATGTCTCACATCAGTACCTATCATCAATCTATAATGATTTGCCAGTGGTGTACCTGAAAATCACAATGTTATATAATACATACCAGACATATGATGCAAAACCCTGTACAGTCTATTACAATCTGTACACACCCTAGGTATGATTGAGATATGTGCAGCTCACAACCAAGGAATCGCTTGGACATAATATCAGGGAGGTGCTGGACTTTTGAATCAGGTGCAGCAGCCAATTGGCTATAGCACACAAAATCTTGGACTGGAGTACAGGTAGGTCTGGCC